>NC_056726.1:174349345-174459345 GCF_019279795.1 Protopterus annectens
CGGTTGGGTCAGACATGGCTGTGTATGTCAAGCAGAGATTGCACCTAAGTAACCAATATGAGACAGAGATTCATTGGAGTTGTTTGAGTCTGTCCATACGGGGCACGTGTGTAGTACCTAAGATTCCTTTGTGAGATAAATTTGTAGCCTCTCCTGTTGTTGCAGGTGATCATTGAGGTACATGGCAAATGGGCCATAGTATACATTTATTGGCCTACTGAGGGGAGAGTACAGGGAAACACTGTCCTTTTACTTCCCGGATTCAACACCTTAGTCAGGAGAAGTGACACATGGAAAAACTTTTGGAAGGCAGTGGCACTGTGGTAGTCACCATTGAGCTCACTGTCAACCTGTATTCCCAGTTCTATTATACCAACATCAGTGTTTAGTGGACTGCCATCAATGTATTACTTTATGGGAACCATGTCGTACCCAAAGGGAATGGCGGCACATCATCTGGCATTGACCTTATGTCCAGGGTTGTGACAACAGTCACAGGTCTCAGAGAGGCCTTTGTAAAGGATGTCAACCTCACGTGGGGGGTAATAGTAGCACCCATCTTGTAGTCATCTGCAAGCATTATCAGAGAGGGTTCCTTTGCATTGTGCTGGTCCTCAGAGGGGTTGATCCCAAACATGAGGGAACCCAGATCCACAAACTGTGGGACTCAACTTGTGACTGTTCAGCAGTCTGAGATGGAGTCTGCTGCTTTCACACTATGGGTTATATCTGTGAGCCAGTTTTCAGGCCACCTACTGATGTAGGGGTTGCTGCATACCTGAGTGTGTTTGTGTAAGATTCCTGAGAGGGGAGTGATATCCAAGGATTAGATGGGCTGCCTATCTTGTTATCTATTCCATACTGGCACATAGTTATTGCACATAGCACAATGCTTATTGGGCTGCAGAGTGTCTACATGTCCTTCTACAGTGGATGACAACTGTGGGCCTTGTAATGTGGACACTGGGACATGTACTGGGTGAGCAACAACAGAACATAGCAAAACCCACCCCCCCCAATGGATATGGTTCTGACAAATACACAACAACCCCCCACAGACAGGATACTTTTCTTGCACACACAAACACACACACACACACACACACACACACACACACACACACACACACACACACACACACACACACACTTGCCAGGACTGATATTAGAACCCCTACCTATCTATTTATTGCTACTACAATGTTACGCATTTATCACATGCGCCATGGAGCTTATAGGGTGAAGATTGTCCAAAGGTACTTCTAATGTAAGGAACATCACCAACCCTTGTAAAGTATGGCAATGGGTGATGTACTGGGTGAGAGAAGCTACAACATACTTTAAATACACATATACACACTTACACATGCATTTTCCAGGACTGAGATTAGAACTCCTACCTTACTAGTTATTTGTACTAGAGTATTATGCAGTTATCACACACACCACAGAGGTTATAGGGCTGAGGTCTGATGAAAGGGACTTCTAAGGTGACTGATATCTGCAGGACTGCTAAAGTTGGGCAATGGAAAGTGTACTGGGTATGAATGGGCCCAACATCTTTAACATATAAACACACACACACACACACACACACACACACACACACACACACACACACACACACACACACACACACACACAGACACACACACACACACACACACACACACACACACACACACACACACACACACACACACACACACACACACACACACACACACACACACACACACACTTAGTTATTACATGTGTCATAGAGCTTATAGGGCTGAAGCCTGGTGAAAGGTACTTCTATGGTGACAGACATCTTCAGGACTGCTAAAGTAAGACTATGGGAAGTGCACTGGGTGAGAAAGGCCTGTTAATTCCTGGATCCCACTGACAATTCTCTAAATGTATGAACATGCCCAGTATGACCTTCTATAGTAAATGTGGGAGTCTATTCCAGGGATTTTTGTACTCCAGTCCAGTTTGTTTTGTGCTACAGCCATACCTCTCAACCTGTTGGTGTAGTACATCTGGAGATAGCCTATCAAAATGGGGAGACAATGGGCCATACAGTGATTGTGACTATTTCTCTTAGTAATGCATGGGTTGCTAGTGTTACAAGGTTTGTTTTATCAGACATCTTACATATATGACGTTTAACAGTTTCATGTATTGTTTCAGTATCTCATGACATACCTCCTCAGATCATCATAGTGATTTACCAGAGAAATACAGGATAGATGATGCACACACCAATATTATGGGCCAAATGCTAGGCATATTGCACAATCCAGCCTATTGAGAGGTGTGCATATAACCAATTGACTGCTGGAGCTCTGGAAATGGTCCAGTACCTTGGTGATATTTTACAATGGTAGAATCTCTGTGCATTTCCTTTCTGGCATGGTCTGATTTCCAGTCCATGGCTGGGTAATATAAGTCAGGCAGGATCAGTGTGACAGGCCGACTCCAGATAGATTTGTAGGGGTTAAGATATGTGGGAGAATGGTGTCCTGGGTCACATATGTTGGCCTATAGCTGCCAGTACTTTGCATAGGGGTCTTCTCAAATGTTGAGTGCACTTGGAAGGTCTCGTGTGTGTTAGACTGTTTGACCAGCCTGGAGATTTGTGTGCCACATATATGTATGGCCCACTTCATTTGGCTTGGCTGGCCAAATTTTGGGGTCAGAATGTTGCATAGGATGAGTGATCAGGGAAGGGTGTGTTACTTCCCATGGCTGTGGGCCAGGGTTCTGTGGGTGCAGACATGTTGCCATCATCCAGGACTGCCTGAAATTAGTGCATTCCCATGTGTAGACTCCTAGCCCTGCCTGCCGACTGTACAGAGTATCACAGGATGTCCAGATTAATGACTCCTATATCTGGTTTGTTACCCAATCAAGTGCGGTTTTCGAGGAAAAGTGTTTTGCAAGTCCTTCAGGGTTGAAGTCAGATATTACTGACAGTTGACATTGCAGATTCAGACTTCATACCCTTCAGACATTCCACGCTAATACAACCATTCCATCAACTTTCTAACATTATTATAGCAGTATTTCAAAGGTGTCCTTCCCTTTGAACCTTTATCACCCCATTATTCATGGCTTTGTCCAGGTTCTCTGAGGCTGGCAGGTTTACTCCTAGTAGTTACCAGCATGGCCTTTCTTTGCATTTTGTTGATTGTGTTATGTTGGTGTTATGAACCCCATGACACTCCCTAACAGGGCACTGTGGGTGAGGCATGGGCATTTGACAGAGGTCTGTAGGCCAGGTGTGACAGATAAAAGAATCACAGGCCTAAAGCAGATGCCATATGCTGACCATCTAAAAAAACTCCAGCTATACGCTGTGGCATATTGTCTACTCAGAGGTGATCTCTGCTTAACATACAAGGCCATGTCAAACCCTGAGCTGTTGGACATGCTCCATTTAAAGAAATCCCAATCCCTCAGAGCCACACTCTCCAGGGATCTAAACCTTATCATCACATTGAACAAAACATGCTGGAGGGATAGGTTCTTGACCCAGAGACTCCCCATACTCTGGAATAGACTGCCCATACATGTCAAGCAGAGCACCTTATTGGCCCTCTTCAAAAGGAACCTTGATGACTGGACGGGAGATAGGAAATTCACTCCGGGGATCATGTCAGTCACCCTGCTAGACAGGGGCCCAGAGAAGTAAATATTGTGGGAAAAAATTTCCAGGGAATTGTTATGGCTAGGCCTGCATAGGCCTTAGGGCTGATAGCGTAGTACCAACCTATGAACCTATGAACCTATGCAGGCCATCTGTAGCAAGGTAGTGCATTCTGATGATCATATGTTCTCAGACTGCCAGGCAGTGGACACCCCTGGGATGGCACCAGTAAGTTGACTGGGTGTTACTGACAATTACTTTCTGTTCATGTTGAGCCATCACTCTAGTTGGTAGCTGGATAGCTGGATGCTGCTTAAGGCTAGGGACATGTTACTGCATTTCTATGGGACTATGGGGGGTGCCACATCTGTACACAATACACATTTGCAGAGACTGTGCTGATATTTTCTTAACATTTTGGCCCCATTTGGCATAGTGGTGTGCCCTATCTTTGAGATTACAGGCATAACAGTATCGACCACAGGTCAGATTGTTCTGGCATAAACATTTATAGTTTCAGACTTCTTACCTTTTAGAGCCATACTGCCACTGCCAGACCTGCTGTGATATCACTGTATAAATCTGTAGGTGGGAATTTCATGGATGTTGCCATGTGGGAGCCTTTGCCAGACATTTCTGTATGGTTTTCTACAGCTGATTTGCTGGCTGAGGCTGGGGATGAGTATAGGACCCCTACTTTGACATCCATGCATGTGATCTATGAACCCCCAGTTATTTGGCTCGCCACATATACTGCAGTGGTATTTGTCAACTAGGGTGGTACTGCATAGTGTGGGTAAGTCAGTACTGGGCAAACACTTCCTGCTGTCCCACATAGCTGTCAGTTGTCTGCTGCTATCCCAGTAAGCCACTCCATTCCCTTGCATGCTTGCATCAATACCATAGATAAGCTATCAGAACATTCTACTCCATTCATTTATTGTTAAGAAGACTGACTTACCTTGTGCCTGAGCCAGTTGTGAGGATGGTGCTTGAGGGCTGACTATGTCAGATGCATGCAGTACACTGTCTATACATGGTAAGTTATAGGTGGTGTGATGTTTGACATCCATTTTACTGTGTATGCGAGTCAGAGAGAGATATCAGTCCCTCAGGCCCTACAGTGTCAGTGTATATGCTATACGTTGACTTTTGCCAAGCCCAGGGCATACTGGGCATGCCTCCATCTGCCTACAGGGGCAGGACCAGGATGTTCCTCCTCCGAGTCCCTCTGTGCCTGTGGAGACCTTGGCAATGGTGGGGGGCTGTGTGGCCCTTCCCAGTTTTGTTCCTGCTGCAGCTGTTTCTGCAGGTTCATATTATGTAGCATGGCACAAACTATGAACATGTTTGCACATGTGGCTGGAGATTACTGCAAGGTTCCATCGGATATGTCAAGGCAGCAGAACAGTGACTTGAGCATCCCAAACACAGGCTCTGTAATGATCCTGGTTTGTGCATGTGCTTCTTATGGCATTTTTGTGTGGGTGTGTGCACATTTCTGATGGGTGTCATCAGCCACGGCTCCAGTGCGTAGCCAGCATCTCCCACCAGATGGCCATATGGGATGTCCCCACCGGTAAATGCCTGGTACAGCTGTGACGAATGCCAGATGTGGGAGTCGTGATAGTTTCCAGTGCTGCCAGCCCATACATTCATGATAATGCCCTGGTCATCACACACAACCTGGCAGTTGATGGAGTGGAACCCCTTGCGGTTAAGGTAGACCTTACCCTGGTTACCTGGTGGTGCTTTGATGTAGATGTGTGCGCAGTCTATGGCACCCAGTACCTCTGGGTATTCTGCTACATGGTGGAAGAGACGCATATTGCTAGTCCTCTCCACACAGGTGCTGGGTAAGTAAATGAGCTCAGCGGCATGTTGTCGTATGGCATCCAGGAACTGGTGGAGTATTCTGGATGCAGATGCCTGAAAGACCCCCATGATATCCCCAGTTGGTCTTTGGAAAGTACTTGTAGCTAGTATTCTTAAGGCTACTTATACCTCGTTATCCACTGTGATGGGTTCACCTCTATTGGCTCTGGGTCTGAGGTGAGGCTGGCACAGCTCAATGAGTTGCTGAAGTATGTCCCTGTCCAACCTGTAGCACTCTACTATCTCCAGATCATGCTGCCCTGGTAGGTTACCCTGGGTCTGAACACTCTTCTCCTCCTTGGTCTAAGTTGGTTGCCAACATTATCCTATTCAGCGCCCTCGGTCTCTTGCACATAATGATAGATCAAAGAGAAATCAGTCCCTAACATTTTTTGCTAGTTTTGTCAGTTAAAATGTGCCCATATGTATACACCTATGGTGCAGAATTTGTGGGAAAAAACAGACTGGAAGGTGTTTGCCTAGTTTATAGTGGTGTGCTGCAGATGCTGCCTGTGTGATTGGCTGACTTTGAGGCATTCCACCTGTCAGCTATTTTACTTGTATTTGAGTGGCTGTATTTTGCTATTTCCCTTTTTTTTCTTTTTCCCCTTCCCATTTCTGCCTTTTTTAATCCCCGAGGCACAGGGCGCAAACCCACTGTCTAAATGTAAACATTGTTGCTATTTCCATTTTTTTTTTAAGTCCCAGTGCACACTGTGCATACCTGTTTAGCTAAGGTAAACACATTTTAGCAGAAATGGCCCTCTCTGGATGTGAACAAGCTCTTCATTTCATGGAGTAAGACATTACAGCCTCAGACATACCCCCTTGCTTAGCTGTGCTTAGCTAAATGCAAATCTGGGCAATGGAGCTCCAATGTGCTTATGCTAATGCATGACTCACCCCCTTTTCATGTTAGCTGCTCCTCCTGGCTATACTATCTTGTTCTAGCACCTACATGCTTAGGTGTGGTGTGTGGACTTAGAATATTTTGTGTTTCAGTAAATTTCCCCTCATTTGCAAACCCCACTGCCTTAATCCATAGTTACTGCTCAGATACAAAGCCTTTCCCCTTGACAACCAGTGTTCCCTGGTAGTGTTTTGATTCTGCATGCCATTGACTATAATGGCAAAATGCAGATTTCCCCTAAAATTTATTTTTTTTATTTTCGGCATGATCCCGTTTGTGTGCTGCTGCCCTATGCCTAAATAGCCGAGATTGGCCAAAAAAAATACTTTGATTTTTTTTTTTTTTAATTAAACACTTTCCCATGCCAATGGCCATATATTTGGCCATTGCCATGCCTAAAATTTATAATGCAAGTTTGTATTTGAGCTGTAATGTCTCCGTTTTGCTATTTGCAGAAATGTGTTTGATTAGTAACCAAACGCATTTTTACAACTAGCACTGTTCCTGCATGGATGTCTGCCTACTTCCTGAATCACTAATTCACCTGATTTAAATGGTTTTCACCAGCAAATGCGGTAATTAGTATTCTGCATAGCTTTCCATGCAGGAACAGTGTCAGCAGGCCTGTGCACGTTAGATCAGCTGTTTCTTGAATCGCTCGGCGGACATATTCTGTGCAGGAGTGGCTACACTGTTCTTGCTCGGAAACTTTTGTTTAATGAATCCTGGGGATTATTTTTTAAAGAAGTTTTTATTTTATAGTTATTATTCTTTTTCTCCATACGTTTTTACTATAGTACTAATATTTTGGCAAGTAAGTATTATATTGCTGAGTAAAAGATTGTATATTGTGTAGGAGTGTGTGTGTGTGTGTGTGTGTGTGTGTGCACCACCTGTAGGCAGCAAATGCAGAGCTCATAAGGCTGCCATAGGGTAGGAGGGATGGAGTTCTGTCTCACTCCTCAGCAGCATTATGATTCTGCACTAGCACCCTCAGTCTTCTCACCAGCCTCGGATGTAGGATGAGTTATGCCCAGGGGAGTTGGGGGGCAGGGAGTAGTAGACCAAGTGAATGAGGAGAGGACATGGGGGCAGTTGATGGTCATCTGCACTGAGAGAGAGAGAGTAAAAAGAAAAAAAATGACAGGATAGGCATTATTACTTTTGTGTAGGGATTACACTGTAGTGTTAAAGTCACTAATAGATAGATGAGGAAAAGAAGGAGAAAGGCATAGAAATTCTCACTAGATTTTCATCAAAACAATTAAGAGTCTGAGGTTAGTAGACATAAGTAACTTACTTCAGACAGATGATACAGGCTGTAGTATAGATATGACACACCAGTACTCAGTTCAGGCAGCAGATTATACTACTTTCTAATTTTGGTGAAACTGATTCATTCAGTTAGTCAGTTGCCTAGTAACAGTTGCCTGGTTAACCACAGATTATAAAGTGGTGAGAATACAAGTTGAGCTGACAGTTATGCAGGCCAAGTCAATAATTTGTAGAGCAGATACCTTTCTTTAGTAAAAAAATATTGAATCAATACACATATATAAAGATGGTATTGTGTTTTATGTCTTGTAAGCAGAATACTGATATGTAAGTGGTGGGATTCCTTCAAAAATAAAAAAATAAATGTCAATCTGAGGTATCAAAAGAAGTTGTCATGGGTAAGTTAGCTAGAGTGGGAGTAGGAAACATCAAGGTGGCATATGTCACATAGCATGAATATGCTTAAATACAAGAAAGAAAAAACATAGAAGGATTGGGTCTCATCATATGGCGAGGTTAAGAGTACTAATCTCAGAGAAACCACAACTGTACCTCTACAGAGCTATGAGAAAAGTCCTTGTGAAATAGAACAAGTAAACTGTTAGTTTATATAGTTATTCACTGAATGTTCCAACACAATGTCGCACATATTATATCTAAGTAGAGGCACTATGAATGTCCCAACACAATGTCACACATATTGTATCTAAGGAGAGGCAGTATGAATGCCCGAACACAATGTCAGACATATTACATCTAAGGAGAGGTAGTATTTATTTGCACAACCACAAATTAATTAAATCATGTGTACCCTCTGTAGTGGGTTATATGGCAATACTGGATGTGAAAGTAATTGGGATAATTAATGCTCAATAATATCTTCTGCTTCTTAAACCTTCCAAAGTTGATTGAGCCTCCAAAGAAAACTGTCATTAAGTCCAGTCAGGGCTGATAATCAGAGATTTAGTAGATAGCCTCTACTCCTTGGTCCTAGGACATACCTAAGCCAGGAAAGGACCTCACTAAAATGACAATTATGTCTAACTTGAATAGAATTAAAACTTATGACAACACTGAGGTAAATATTCAGGGTCTTAGAGTCTTTCCTCAAAAGACATTTAGTGCTGGCTGGTCCCATCAACCCCCCCATTCCAAGCTGATAAGCAATAAAAGGACTGTTTCTGCTTTTGAAACTGTAACAAGCAGCTTGATACATCTTGCACCACACACACAAAGTAAACAGCTAGATCTGCAATGCTTCAGTATTGCAGTTCCGAATACAAAATCAGTAGCAAAATTAATTTCTGTGCCAGCATTCAGGAAAAAAATATCTACTTTTGTATATGTTTTGTTATTTATTATTATAACATATGATACAGCAAGATATAACAATCCATCAAAATCAAATATTCACACATAATGAGAAAATATCCATGAATGCATAAACAATAAGCATGAAGACGTTAATTATAAACATATAACATGTCAAGTTATCATATGGTGGAGCTAATGATGCTATCATTATGCAGGGTAAAGCTATAGCTTATGAAAGGTAAACTATGATAGACTATGAAAAGATGGGTGCCATAAAACCAAGAAGATATGATTCAAGAATTCAACTGTATAAATAATAATTTAGTTCACAGTACATGTATAACATTTGATCACAAGCTTAAAGAAGATGGATAATGACAGTAAGGCAGTTTATGTCAAAAAGCCACCTAATCAATGAAAATATCAAAAGGGTACTGTGAGCTAAGACCATAAAAGGCTGAAACAGCACTGTCATTCTACCAGTTTAGTAAAGGTGCCCATCACATAAACACTTGAACAGACAGGCAACATTTACTTAGTGAAGCAATAGCACATTGTTGTCCACTTTAAATGTCATCATGTACAAATTCACATTAGTCACAATGAGAGAGACAAGCACATTTGGGTCATCCGCTGAAGCAACCAATCTGCCTTATGATGTTCTGACTCGTTATTCCTCAACCATTAGGCAAATAAAATGAGTACCTGGCAAAGTGCCCATTTCCACAAAAAGAAGTCAGTGTATGTTTCCTTAGGGCTAGGGACTTTTCCCAAACATATATATCCTTCACTATTCACCAAAACGTTGCCAATTCCTGAAGCTGATATGAATCGACAATGTCTTTTACCAGCAAGAAGCAGAATAGATAATATTGAGTCTGGATCCCTCCAATCTGGATAGACTCCATGAACCATGAGATATTGTTTATTTGCTAATGTGGCAGGATAGAGCTTTTCTATTGTGTGCCAAAATCCATTCCAGAATTGTTAATTGTGGGGACAACTCAAAAAATATGCTGCTAAGTAGAAGAAGATTGGGCTGAGAACAAAGTCAACAAAGCACATTGGTGGCACTAGAGTTGATAACTATGCACTCATCAATTATGAATAATATGTAACTCTACTAGGAGATTGCAATAAAGTTATGACTTTTTACTCATCCGTGCCCACAGTTGCTGTGGTGGAGAACTCTTCCTTATAGAGTATAATCATATCATGTTCTGATTGCAGTAATAAAGACATTGTATATGACATAGATAGTTTCTTGCTACCTTCTGTCATAAAAAAATATGTGACTAAATGTTGTGTAGAAGAACTTTGTATAGAATACATTTGCAGGAGATAAGTTGTAGCTTTAACTAGGAAATGTATCTGACACACATCAATATGATGGGAGGGGGATGGTCATATTCTGCTAGCAGGTCTTTGGGTGACTTTAATCTAGACCCTGAGTATTTGGAAAGTGAGTACAAGGTGTTTCCCTAACACAATCACCTCAAAAAGGAAGGGGGTTCCTTTAAAAAAGAGGATTGAGCACCATAAGAAAAGACCAAGGTAGGTAGCATGGCAGAATCATCAGTGCCTCTTAACATTTTAACCATCTCAACATATAAGTATTCGCATATTCTGACAGATCTATTGAACGAGAGTTAAAATAATAACCTTGTGCTATACCATAAAGTAGAAGAAATTTAGCTTAAGCAGGGTGGAGTTGATAAGAGGATTGCAAAGAGTGCATCCTTGGGTGGAGGAAAATTACCACAGGTAAACCCATGAAGAACTCTGCTTAGGAATATACAAGCCACTAAAAGCCTCAATATGGTGGCTTGATATATAAGTTGCTATCATACTAAGAATTCTAAGCACTCCCAAAGACTGAAGATAATAATAGGCACCTAATGGACCCCTTGGGTAGGAGTGAAAGCAAAGACACTACTTTATGACTGAGCCCCACTTCTGGTAGGTACTGCAGGAATCTTTATAGGCAAACTCTGTAAGATGTAAAATACTTTAACATTTAATATTATTTTTTATCAAAAGAAGCCTAAGCTTGAAAGGAAGACATCATGTCTTTCATTATTTCATAGAATAGTCCACTTGACGTTGAATTAATTTAATAGCAAGATTCCTAGTCAAAGCTAAGGATTTTGCAGTAGGTATTCCAAATTATTTTAATAAATGTGTGTTCATTATATGATTAAAATGAAGACTGTTTAATTATGATGCATTCACTGCAAAGGACATCAAAACAGATATAAACTGATGTGGTTTGTACCCAGAAATGAAATACCAATAATTTCAGAGAGTCCAGCATCTAGATAAATCATGTAAAGGATTAGATAAAAATATTAAAAGGATGTATGCCAAAAGGTGTATGCCTCCTGGAAGGGGAGAATGGATACAAGCCTTGGTCTTGGAAGAAATCAGATTTAAGTCTTTATTAAAAGTTCAATGGTGAGCTAGTGCCAAAGGTCTAATAGTAATAACAAAGTGTAGTGAGGCTAAAGGTGACCCTCGCTTAACCCTTCCTGAATAGAAAATGACTAGGAGACCTATGGGCCTACCCTATGTACTGTAATGGAATCATTATAAACAGAAGTAATAGCTTCAATAAAAGTAGAGAGAAAAATGAAATAAGTGAAAAAACTTCAAATAGGCAAGACCATTTAAGAATATCAAATATGTTTTCCACATCTACCACTAACAAGTCTATAGGGGTGTGACAAACATGTCTATGGTCCAGCCATAGCACTGCTTGCAAAATATGTCTCCCAGAGGTCCAGTTTCTAACCACATTAGCTGGATCCAAGTGAATTATAGAGGGAAGCAAAGGTGCAACTATAGCCACCCATATTCCCATATAAATCTTACTTCCAATGTTAAGGAAGGAAATAACTTACAGGGGTGCATGGGTCCTTACCAGGTTTTCATACTGGAGCTACCAGAGACTGAGTCCAGGAAGGTAGTATTAAAATTGAGAAGAGGTCTGCACTAATGCATTAATAAGAATCGAAGAGCTGGCGATGGGAGCAATTTATACACCTCAGCAGGCAGACCATTGCAACTGGGGACTTTGCTTGTTATAACATGCTTAATGGCAAAGAGCATTTTTGGTCTTATAATTGCTGTTGTGAGGGTCTGATATCGACTTGATGTTAACATAGAAAGTGTAGAGAAAATTGTGGTGAACTTAGAGTATCGAGGTAAAGAATCAAGGCGGTTACTAGAAATAGCATATACCTTCTGGAAGAATTATTTAAATTGAAGCATTAAGTCATTAACTTAAACATCATTATCTTTATGGTTCTGGACACAAGCCACTAAGGTGGTGTGCTGCATTAAATTCCTCTTATATTTCTGTGCTAACCTAGATTCATAGGTTCATAGGGGATTATTTGGCTAACAGTTGAAGAGCCCTTACAATCCTAGCCAATATAGCCCAATTTTACCCAATATGTGGCTCCTTGGGGCAAGAAGATGGCATAGGTTTGGTATACACCATGAGTATTCTACAGATTACTCCTGTCCATAAGGGATATAGGCACTACCCTATGTGTGAATCTGAGATTCCCCATCCATTGATCCAAACTGCATTTGAAGAGGGCTAGAGAAGTGCTCTGTTTAATGTGAATAGGAAGCCTGTTCCAAAGAAGGGGTAATGTCCATGATGCACATCTGTCTCTCCTGTATGTTTTATTTGAATCACTGACTAGATTTAAATCCCCCATATAGGGTGATGATCCCTCATGCTGTTTGGACTGGGATGTATAGCAGCTCCATCATGACTGGATTTGTGAGTGTCTTGTAGGTTAGACAGAGGTCGCACCTTAATACCCTATAGGAGATAGTGTTTAATGATTTGTGAGTGCCTTGTAGGTTAGGCATAGGTCACACCTTAATAGTCTGTAGGAGATAGTGTAAAGGGATAGGGCTTTTAGTCTATCCATATAGTGCATTTTGTTAACACTCTGTATTTTCTTTGTGAGGAACATTTGTGGTCTCCCCAGCTGTTGTAAGTACCTACTCAACTGCATGCCAAATGGCACATCGTATTTGATTATTGGTCTAATTAGGACTGAGTACACGGGGACAATAATTTACTTGGATCTAGATGCCGTACCTTTACTTATAAGCTGTGCTACATAGATCAGCTTCCTCAGCACTATGGACACATGGTGGTAAAAATTCAGGTTACTATCTGTTTAACAAAATCTCTCACCTCTGAGTCTACTCTTAGGGGTGTACTATTCATGTTGTAATTTGCAGGGGTCTTTGGCTTCCCAAATGGTATTATAATGCATTTTTTCATGTATAGATTTTGGCCATCACTCTGGCACCAATCATTTGTCTGAGTTAGACTCTCCTGAAGGATATCTGCATCACTGGGGGGTTGATGACTGCCCCCAACTTTCTGTTTGTGGCAAACTTTGTTATCCAGAGGCCTTCCAAATTAGCCTTGACTTCAGAGAAGTATATTATGAACAGGGGTGGTCCCAACATTTAATTCTGTGGCACACCACTAGTAACTGGCCTCTTGCTGGATCTACTACATGGATCCTGTCTGTGAGCCAACTGACTATCCTTCTGGTAACATAGGGAGTCATGTCCAGTTCTGTGAGTTTATTTATAACACCTGAGTGAGGGGTTGTGTCAAATGTCTTGGCCAGGTCAAGGTAGGTGGTATGCACTATTTTACCCTCATCCATGGCCCTAGTGACTTTTTCAAAAAAGTCCATAACATTTATTAGGCATGACCTGCTCTTGACAAAGCCAAACTGAGTCGGGTCCAGTGTTTGAGATTTCCTATGTAATTATTTATCAAGTCAATGAATATTATTTCCATGGCCTTATATACAAGACTAGTCAAACTTCAGTATCTGTAATTACCCAGGTTAGTTGATGGTCTCCCTTTGTGCAGAGTGATAACTGTTGCTGTCCTCCATTCTATCAGGACAAAGCTAGTCCAGAGGCTGTGGTTAAATAGGGATCCTAATGGCCCTGATAGGTCCTGATTCGAGCTATTTAAGTAGAATGTTGATATATCATCAGGCCCCATTGAAGCTGTATTTTGTAGCTTTAGAGATCCCAGTGGCAATCTGTTCTTTACTGATAATTGCTGGGGGAGTTGGGGAGAGTATTTTTTGGGGGAAACTGGGGGTGATGGAGAGATGAAATTTGAGCTAAATCAGCCAATAGATTTGCAATATTTCTGTACCTTCTGGCTGAGTATAGATGATTCCATCCATAACTAATTCTGTATAATGTTAGGTGTTGCCCTTAAGATTGCAGACATAAGCAAAAAATAACTTATGGTTATCCTTAGTTATTTTTGCCTCAAAGTGTGCTTTCACAGTCTTATCTAGTTACCTGATTCTCTTGTTTAGACTAATGACGGACTTTGTATTCTGCTCTGTAGATTATGTCTTTCATTTTACAACCTATTAATACCAGGGTCCACCAGGGTGACTTGTTCTTGTAGTTTGACTTGGGCTTATTTCAGTTCAGTACTGCCATTTCTATGCAGTTGTTCATATAGCTGTGCAGCGCTATTGTATACTTTGTCATCTAGAGGCCTTGCACATTACCCTTGACTTCAGAGAAGTATATTCTGAGCATGAGTGGTCCCAGCAATAAGCTGTGTGGCAGACTACTAGTAACTGGCCTCTTGCTGGAAACTAGCTATGTTGTCACTTAATAGGAGGTAGTTTGCCTTAGAAAGTTCTTAAAGTTTTTGGAGTTATCTAGTGGGTTCTAGTTTTAGTTTTATTTCATGATACACCACTTTGTGATCTGATCTGACCAGTAAAGACATCAGAAGGTGGAGAGGATGTAGCAGTTGCCCATATTTGTGACCACCAGATGTAGGATATTTGTACCCCTAGTAGGGGTGCAGACTAACTGCTCCAGACCATTTGTGTGTACAAAGCGAAGAAAACTTTGGGCCTGCACATTCATGACCCTGTATGCAGATTGAACTGCAGTAGGGATTTCATAATATTGAAGACAGAGTCTGTCTAAAGCCATTTCAGTTTTCCTATTAATAATAGCTTGTATCTTAATTTTGATATATTAGTGTCTTAGTCAAATGGGGCTTCTTCCTCTTAAAGAAATACTGCTACACCAAAATTTTACAATACTTCTGGATATATTTAAGACCATATTGCCATTGCTTCCAGAGGTCTGTTGTCCAAGTAAGGAGCTTGGCACAGAAAAGATATGTAAAAGTGTCTCATAGTATATGAGGGGACTAATTAGTAAGGGTGTGTGCTGTAAGCCTCAGCTCTATTAAAAAGTTATTAAAATCTGCCCATCTAGTATAAAATTAATGATGCCTCCAAATTGTCAAAGTCAAAGTCCTCATGTTGGAAAAAAAAAACACATCATGATCTGAGTAAGGAGAGAGCTCTATTCAATGAGATCAAATGAGGGAGATACAAGCATTGTTAATATTACATCACATACAAATAATTTCTGTGAGTATAACCGCATCTTCAAAAACATTGAAAGTCAATTGGAAGGTATAAAAATCGTAAAATGAAAAAGATTGAAAGAGATAGGGTGGGCTATGCCAATAATTCCGCGTACCCAGAATACCCCACATTCACAAATGTGGGGTAGTAGGTACAGAAATAATTTGGCAGCTAATGAAAATGAAGGTGACTATTTTTTAGAACAACAGGAAGAGTTCCCACTGCTGAGGCACTCAGAACATCTCAGAGCCAGGAACAACCAGAACACATTCCAGAAGGAAACCCCTCAAATGAATTGGGGGGGGGGAGGCAATTACAATCAACATCAGAAAGGGAACATGAGGAGGAATTATAGAGGGAGGAAACGTACCTGGAATTAAATCCTAGACCATATCCCACAATCATTGAGAATGTCACTAAGGACTTCAAAATAGTTAACTATTCTGATGTACCTATCTTTGAAAAAATATGTGATATTTTTTCTAAGGGGTCTATCTTTTGTACCTGAACAAAAGTTGAATATTAGTCAAACACTGGTAGACCTGAAACTCTTTGTTAGAAAATTGAATTTAAATATGTTGTTTCAGAATGTCAGTTATACAGGGAACCCCCTGTATGTATCGAGTACTTATAACCCTCCCATACACCCCTCCCTACAGTTATTCGAACATCTCTGTGAGATTGATTTTCGTAGTTTAAATACCCTGAATTCTATGGATGTAGCCCAGAATTTTTCTAGAGTAGAAAATGAGTTATTAAGGTCTATTCAAAGAAATAAAGTGATCAGAGTTATGAAACCAGACAAGGGAGGTGGGGTTGCTATCATGAGCATGGAATTGCACAACGTAAAAATGAAAAATATACTTGAAGGGTGCTTCTATAAAAGGGCATCACTAAATGAATTTAATGGGGCATTGAGAAAAATAAAAAAATGAAATTAATGACCTCTTTATAGAGGGAAGTATTTCTATAGAAGAACTGAATTGCATGCTTGTTTCCCACTCAGAAGTCTCTTGTATGTTTGGTTTACCTAAACTGCATAAAGATCTACATGACCCCCCCCCCAATGAGACCCATTGTAGACACCTGTGGTTCTGCCATACAACCCATAGCAAAGTACTTAGACACCAGATTAAAGAAGTTTGTATCTGAAGAGAAAAGTATCTGTAGAGACTCATGGGATTTTCTACAAAGAATAAATCAATTAGATTATAGCGAAGGTGGTTATTTTATTACTACAGATGTGAAAGACCTCTATACAGTTATACCCCATGAGATAGGGGTAGAATGGTTTTGTGAGTATCGTTTGGAAAAGAATGTACCACAGGTAAAAATTAATGATTTTGAACATCTATTAAGTATGGTTTTGCATAACAACTTTATTCTATTTGATGGAGTGTACTATTTGCAAACAGAAGGCATCTCAATGGTTTCAGCTTATGGTGGGACATATGCTAACATCGTAATGTTACAGTGGGAGAAAAAATATTTATTTAATTCAAATTATTTCTCCCACTGTATATGTTATACGAGATTTTTGGATGGTATTTTTATGTACTGGGAGGGGCCAGGTGAGACTATTCCTGAGTTTTTAGAATATTTGAATGGGTGTACCCCTTTTCTTAGATTCACACATAAGGTTGGAGTTGATGAAATACCATACCTAGATGTGAGGCTAATAAAATATATATCTAAGATGTTTAAAGCTGAAATTTATCGAAAACCAACATATTCAAACAGCTTTTTACATTTTAGTAGCTCTCATCCATTTAAGCAAAAGAAAGCTGTATTAAAAGGTCAATATGTAAGGGCTGCACAAATGGCATCTGAATTTGAAAGTTTCCTAGATGAATGTGATCACCTGAAAGACATGTTTCAGAAGACTGAATACCCCAATTGAGTAATAAATGGTGTGATGTTAGAAGTGGTAAATAAAAGAGAGAGGGGACATTTTAAGCCATTTACTAGATCAAAAACAACATGAAGAAACAGAAGGGAATGACAGAGAGGTCATAAATAGCATAAGTATACAATAACAGACTCAAGAAATAGGTCAAAATACTGAGACATCTGAGGAGAAGAAATTCAATAGTGCATTCATCACAATTTCTAATAAAAGTAGTAAGAATGTAGCTGACATCCTATTTAAAAATTGGGTGGTATTAACTAATAATAGGGACACCAGAAATATAGTAGGTGAACTACCTACTATGTATATAAAAAAGGCAGAACTATAAAAAAATGTTTTAGAAAATACAAATGTGAACCAAAAAAATGGCTACATGAAAAAATGTGGGACCAGCAATTATTGTTGTTACATCTATGAGGGTAGTTTATTTAACATCAACAATACCATAGTGAAGATTACCAGTAAAGGCACATGCACAACAGAGAATGTAGTATATTGCGCAGTTTGCAAAAAATGCCCATATTTTTATATAAGCAAAACAGAGCGGAAATTAAAAAGTAGAATTTACGAACATGAAAGAGATATAAGGAACAAGAAAGAAACAAATGCCTTAGCCAGACATAACATTGAATATCCTGACCATACTTTTAAATTTGGTATTTTGGAGACAATAAAATCAGATATAAGGGGTGGGCCATGAGCATTAATTTTAGAAAAACAAGAAGCCCTATGACAATTAGGGATAAATTTCCTACAATGGCCAAGATTAAATGACAGTTTCTCACTTGCATGTTTTTTAAAACTAAAAGCTCTGGAAAGATGAAAATTACTGAGAAATGTTTTAAGTGTATTATATTTTAAAAATAAAATGTAAATAGTTGTTTTAGTGAATGTTTTATGGAATGTATTGTATTTTAGAGATGAGATAAAGTTTATTTATTGTTTAAGATATATTGTACCAGTAGTGTAGTAAAATAAAAAAGGGAAAAGGGAGGGACGTGGTTTTTAGGATTGATTGTATGCCTATTTAGTATTAAATGAAGTGTGTTTTACTGACTGCCTATTTAGTATTTAAATGAAGTGTGTTTTACTAACTGAATTACTTTGAAGAAGTTCCTGACTGAGCAGGGATGAAAGCTTCTGCATATACTTTGTGTGGAATAAATTGTTTGTACTTTGAATCTACTGGTAATATCATCCTGGTTTTTACTGCATCAGCTGCTCTCCACTCCGTGTGTGCCATTTTTTTGTTCATTAGTGGTTACTTTGCATTTTTGTCTGATATAACTCAACCATGACCTAAGGTATTTGGCTGTGGGTGTCACAGAAAAAGTCTTCTGGGCTGTAGCACCTCTGGGTTCTAATACACAGTTAAAGTTACCAACATGAAGAATGAAGCCATTACTATTATCTTGTATGCAACAAAGAATTTGAGCAAAATCCATTCCACCAGCAGTTAGATGTAGTATTCTCCTATTTAATTCTAGAATGACCCTTGCAGTTCCCCTATTTTGAGAGTTAAGGAATTATTAAGCAATTTAAATTTGCAGAAATTCCTCCAAACCAAAATAGCTAATGCTTTATGCTTAACTGAAGGATGAGCCGAAGACAACAAGGGTCAATATCTCCACTGGAAAAGCCTTGTGCTCAGTGTTAGACAGAGATTAGTTTCCTGCAACATTAAAAAACAGGGAGACTTTTCTAACCCATGTCCTGAAATTAGTCATTTTAATGGGTGAGTTTATGTTGTTTTCATTGATATTATGTAGCTGCAGCTATCAAGAGAAGAAAAACCAACACAGAATTACCAGACAAAGGACTTCAAGCCATAACTCATTCAGTCTCATCAAGCAAAATGTAGTGTACCATATATTGTATACACACATAAAAACCAGGGATTATAATGAAAGCACAGAAATGAATACAAGGAGGCAGCACCAAGTCAAACTAAACCTCAACGTGGTACTATCACTACTAGTACAAAGAGTTAAGAGAGTTATAATTACAGGACACTCTAAACATCACTAAACAAGAAGAAGATCAAACATCAAACTTTAAGAACAGCCTAAATGCAGAACTATGTACAGTAAGATTATGACTTCCAAGGTTAATGGGAAGTCCACATCCTACTCTGACAGCATTTGTCCACAGTAGCAGTCAACTTAATACAGTCAAACTCCAGAGGGTTCTCATCACTAAGGCTCCAATAACAGCAACAGTAACCAACTTATACAGTACATAATTATTGATTAATAGGTTTGTAGCCAAGGACAGTAAGCTGGAAACCCAAAGAAAAAATTGAGGACCCATGCATTGAGCACTCAATAAATAAATAAATAAATAAATAAATAAATATGTTTATAAGTAATCAGCAATGGAGGCTCATGAGTGCTCACCGAATGAAAAAAAAAAACTATTCAAGTCTGAAATCAAGGTCCTCATGTTGATAACCCTTTGGGATAAGCAAAGTCTTCCTGGAATGTGACATGCTGGGATCATTTTGGATCAGGAGAAGAGACAGAATGTCTCTCTGCTATTTTATTCCTCTTAGGCCGGATGGCTGATAAATCCAGATTATCGGAGAAGGGAATTGCTACTTTTTCTTTCAAGTAGGGTATAGCATCCTCCACTTGCTGAAATGTACGGGGTCTGTCTGGCAGCAAAACCCTAAGTTTATCTGGGTAAATTGTAGAACTTTTGATCCTGTTTCCTTTAAGAATGTACAGAGAGAAAGCCAGGATCTCCATTTAGCTATTGCTAACTTTGAAAAATCATTATCAAATCATATCATGCTCCCGAAATTTGTAATATCTTTTCTAGTCCAGGCAGCTCATAGTACCTTCTCTTTTTGTTGGAATGATAAGAAGCAGAAGGGCACAGGATGAAGGATTGGGAGCTAGATAATGATGTGCCCTCTCCAACATGAGTTTAATAGCCAGATCTAGACCCAGTGTTGTAGGTAACCAAGAGCATATCTTTCTGCACAACTCCTAGTCCCAAGATCCTAATATTATTCATACAGCTCCTATTTTCCTAGTATTCTATACAATCAAGCAGGGTCTGAGTGAAACCCAGCAAAAAGGAAATTCAGTGCTCCATTTCACCATGACATACAATATGATCCTGCACTGTATTTTCAAAGGTGATCATCCATTTAGTTGTAGCAGAAAACATTTCCTTAATCATTTTCACCTGAGCCCTCAAGGAATCTTGAAAAACATCCAAAAATAACCATAAATGATTTCTTGATGTAGTATCTTCGATAAGATGACACTGCAGAATCCAAGACAGCACTAGCAGGACCTTGCAAAGCAGGCATGGCATCTACTATCTTGGTGAAAGCTGTTTACAGCTCCGAATTGGACAGTACATTTCAAGATTAAATTTTGTTTTTCCTGAGGATTTTGTGGGTGGCATAATTAACTGGGCATTATATTAAAATCACTTCAGCAGAAATTGCTCACTTCCAGCTGCAGATAGTGTGTACTAAATTAAAAAAAAAGCCTTATACAAGGCAGAAATCTGAGAAAGAGAGTACTTACTCTGACTCGGAACTGGAAGCCTCAAGTCATATCTCATCTATTAAAGAAAAAGAGACATAAATAAAGAATGTATACAACAATTCATACTTCAGTTAACAAAATTGAAATAATGCAAATTAACATCTGAAGGAATATATTTGTTAGCACATCAAAGTCAGTTTTAATTACAACTCAGAATGATAATTTAATGTATTAATTATTAATTAAATATGGAATGTAATATGAACATGTATTACAGGTATGTTAATTTATTAATGAAAGTAACATGTCCAGCTGGCCCTATGCTGTATTGAGACAAATTAGTTCCGTCCTCAGTTGTTCTGGTCATTATTTGTAATGATTATTTTCTCAGTATATTTTTAAATCTATGTTTTGTGGTTGAATAACTACATATTGATTAGACATGATGCAGCATTTTAGTGGCCCTGCCATTATCACACATAATGATAGGGAAGCACTGAATACTTGATCTTTGTGTATTTTTGGGCCAAGAAAGTTATGACCTTTGGTAACATCATAGAACTCCAAAAGTAACCTGATTGATGATATTCTTTCTATTGCTGAAAGTCTGAAGAACCTGGGTATCATAATTATCAACAAATGTTCATTTAAGGAGCATTTTCCTAATATAAAGACAAAAGCAATGAAGCAGATGGGACTTTTCTTTAAGAACATAGGATCAAGGGAGAGTAATATACCTCAGACTTATTTAAGTCTATTATAAGGCCTTTCTCAAGTATAATGCCTCTCTGTGCATTCATTCCAATGGATATAAAATCTTTTGAAATGTATCAGACAAAACTTAAAAGTCTATCTGCAAAAAGTCTTCCTTACCAAGAAAAATAAGATTTTTGGGTGGCATAAGTGACTGGGCATTATGTTGATGCTGTTTAGTGTAAATTATCACCTTATCAGGGTAAATTATGTTTGGCTTTTAATCCCTGAAGGATGATGATTTAAGGTTTGTTCTACATTTTGAACTGTAAGTTCTTTCTAGAAATATAGGGACATATATGGGCCATTACAAGTAGCTCCTTTAACAGACCTGCTATTACGGACAGATTTGTGTCCAACATTTTCCAAGATTATGGAATGAACTGTCATATGTTGTTAGTTGTGTAGGGTTACTACCTTTGCTAAGTATCTTATAGATGATTGGATGGGCAATACCAAATATTGTTTGAATAAAAAAAGTTGTCTGCATTTTCAGATGGTTTCCAAAGTCAAATACACTTTAAAACTTTAAATCAGGATGCCAACCTGTACACCAATACCCTGGCTGAATGAATACTTGCAAGCAGAATTTGTGAAGGGCAAGTCCAGTGCTAATCACATTTAGGCCATGATCACTTCCATGTAAGTTATGAATGGCACTGTGAAATCAGCAATAGTTTTTATTATTATAGAAGGTATTTCACTCTCTAGTTTGAGGATCACATTAAGAAGTATTTAATTCCTGTGGATTCCCCTCAGACTCCATTTGACCTGTCCAGATATTGTGTGACATTTAAGTAACCACCGTGCAAACACATTCTTAGGTTTCCAAGCCATTTACTGTAAAACAAGTCATATGACCATAGTGCCCACATTGTTATTATTTATCCAAATATTTCCCATCCATAGCATCCTCAAAGGGTTGGAGTATACAGTAGATTGATACTAGGATTTTATTATTTGGAGATAACAGGCTCATTTTAACAAGTAACCCATCTAATGATGTCTATTTCATTCGGCAAATCCCATCAAATTTTACTATTATTTCTGATCTTAAAGTTTATAGTAGCAAAATCATGCTATCTCCCTCCAACAGTACTGTAGAGGGACTTGAAAGCATGTAAAAACTGAATATCCTTTCTTTGACATTATCCCTCTCCTCTTACTTAGTTATCAAAATATTATACATCCCTTCAAAAATGTTAAATCTGAGCTGTAAAAAACCTTGGAAGAAGCTCTGCTTGCAGGTGCAATTATAGCAGAGACACCATGTTTCACTCTTGGGTACAGTCAACTTCATCAAAATGTTTATGGGTCCACATCAGCATCCTGTGTAAGTTAAGGAATGTTATGAAACATGCATGCACATTTTGTTTTGGATGAAGAATAAGCTTCAATATTATGTGTGCTTTGATGCAGGTGAGGCCTTAAGTGCTCCTGAGTTTTCTCATTATGAAATGTCTTTAATCATTCAGTGACTATTCATTGCTTGTCACGATAATGTACATCATGGGATAAACTGGAACCTTCACTGAGTAATTCTTTTTTTTTATTATGTTGACACTGAGCAAGTATCCATGGAAAGTACCATGATATTTACTAAATGCCATAATCTTAGGTGTACAATTAATGGTCTTTAAACTTTGACAAAGAGATAAGACCTTAAAGAAGGGTCTGTATTATAATATCTAATGGAATGAATGTCGAATGGCCGAAATATCAAAAGTGCCGTTCAAATAACTTGGTTTTATGGGGGGGCTGCACCCCCCCCCCGTTAATTATATATACCAACTCCGAGACCGCACTACAGTGAGGAAAGGGCAAAATACCTGATCTTCACTGCACCCCAATCCCACAAACCAGAACTCGATGAACTTTCAATATTTCGGCCATTTGACATTCGTTCCATTCGATATTATAATATAGACCCCTTAAGGAAATGTGTGACTTGTATATCATTTCCTAAGATAAACAACATCTGAAAAAAGGAAATAAGCATGTTAGATGACCAGCATGAGAGAATAGAGGAATTTACTTCCTAGAATACTTTCAGATTCTTACAATTTATCTGAAAATACTTGTTTCCTTTTCTCAGTTGAGATATGAGCTTGACCTGCAGGTTTAATTTCTCCAAGCCTTTTGGCTTTCTAATACTGTGATGGAAATGGACCCCATTCCTAAGTCAAAGTATGATTAAAATTTATGAAATTAGAATTGTTTCAGTCTTTGATGTTCACCAAAGTTTTCTTTGCAGTAACTGCAATGTGCCCAGAACTGACTCCTTTTGTAATTCATTCAGAGCTATAATTCATACATTTCAACTGTACAGATTTTTGCAGAATGTCTAGATTTTTGCCTCAAATATTTGGTCTGTTCCTAATAAAATCTGTGGTTTTCTGGCAAATCATGGAGGATTTGCATCACTAAATAATGACATATATTTGAGTATCAAATTTCCTGTACTTCAGAAAATGCATGCTAACACAAATCTTGTTATTCTTGCAAATTTCTAAGTTAAGTGCAATATTTAAAATGTGTCCCTATTTTTTGGCCTTTGTGCCCCCATTATTTTAGGCTTGTCCAGATTTCATGTGTTAAGAGGTTGAGAGGTATGAGCTACATGTATCGGTAACATATCTAAATATGGCTGTAAATTCTTTTTTATGAGACCCACTGCTCCTACTACTATTGAAACTGCCCGGGTATCCTTCTTCCATATTGTCCTCATTTCTGCCTGCAAATCCTGGTATTTTCTGACTTGGTCTCTCTCTCTCTCTCTCTTTCTGCATAAGACACTGTAATTACTGGATGTAGCAATTTCAGTGATCAATGCTACTTTTGTCTTCTTTTCATGGACTACTATATTTGTTTTTCATGCATCTGTTTTTGAACTGTTGGTAATGGGTGATCCCACGTGATATAAACTTCACAACTTTCTATAATGTTTTGTAGCTTATGTTTCCAATGCTTTTCAGCTACTTCAATATTGTAATGTTTGCATAATCTGTAATGCAACAGTCTTGCCACATTATTATGCCTTTCAGTTACAAGTCCTCTGCCATTAGCATATCACACCCAGCAACAACATTTGTGACTGTTTTCAGGTCTGTTTTCCAAAACCTGCATTTGTCTCCGCACGTTCAACTGACTTTGGAAACCAACATGCACATAGTCCACGTTTCTGGGCTGCCAATATTAACCTTTCATCTTTTGGTTTAAATTCACCTCTTCCTAACCACTTCTGCATCAGATCCTGATCAACATGGGGCTGTTCCAGAAGTTTTCTGTTTGTGCCGTTTCCATATTTCTTGCCTTCTCATCTGATCCTTCTCCTTGTGTTCCATTCCCACTTGACTTGCCCTATGTGGATCACTCACAGTATGTAAGCTGCATGATGCATTGCTGAAATTACATGTAATGCCTCTTCTTCTCAGACAGTCCTTAGTCAGTAAAAGACTTTTTATCTAAACAAGGGTCAGGTGCAAGTTACAACGTATTCTCATGCATAGTACCATGACCTGGTCTTACACTTCTGAACAAGAGAGGTTATAGCAAAATGCAAAACTAACTTGGAGGGCTATCATGGATGAAGTTAAAAGACAACATTTGGATTGTTTTCTGGTCCTCATGAGTATCCCATACGTCTGTGAATGGGTTATTTTATGTTCTTTAGGAATATCCAATATTTCTGTGAATGAGTTTTTTTATGCTTCTCAGGAGAATCTCATATTTCTGTGAATGAATTGTTTTATGCTTCTTGGGAGTGTTCCATACTTTTTTGAATGAGTTGTTTTATGCTCCCTTGGAGAATACTGAACTTCAGTGAATGAGTTGTTTTTTGTTCCTCAGGAGAATCCCATACTTCTGTGAATGGTTTGTTTAATGCTCTTTAAAAGTAACTCACGCTTCTGTGAATGGACTGTTTCATGCCTTTGGGAATAAATCATACTATGGTGAATTGGTTGCTTTATGCTCCTCCATAGTACCCCACACCTCTGTGAATGAGTGCTTTTATGCTCTTCCAGAGTATTCCATACCTTTGTGAATGAGTGCTTTTATGCTCCTCAGAAGAATCCAATATTTCTGTAAATGAGTTGTTTTACATTTTACACTTCTGCTCCTCCAGACTATCCCATACTTCTGTTAATGGGTTGTTTCATGCTCCTCATAAGTATCTCATACTTCTATGAATGGGTTGTTTTATACTTCTTGGGAGTATCCTGTATATCTGTGAATGAGTTGTTTGAGGCTCCTCTGGCATATCCCATACTTCTGTGAATGGGTTGTTTGATGCTTCTCAGGAGTATCCAATACTTCTGTGAATGGGTTGTTTGATGCTTCTCAGGAGTATCCCATACTTCTGTGAATGGGTTGTTTTATACTCCTCAGTTGTTTTATGTTCTTCAGGAGTATGCCATACTTCTGTGAATGGAATGTTTTATACTCCTTAGTTGTTTTATGCTGTTCAGGAGTATGCCATACTTCTGTGAATGGGTTATTTTATGCTTCTAAGGAGTATCCCATACTTCTGTGAATGAGTTGTTTTATGCTCCTCAGTTGTTTTATGATGTTCAGGAGTATGCCATACTTCTGTGAATGGAATGGTTTATACTCCTCAGTTGTTTTATGCTGTTCAGGAGTATGCCATATTTCTGTGAATGAGTTGTTTTATGATGTTCAGGAGTATGCCATACTTCTGTGAATGGAATGGTTTATACTCCTCATTTGTTTTATGTTGTTCAGGAGTATGCCATACTTCTGTGAATGGAATGGTTTATACTCCTTAGTTGTTTTATGCTGTTCAGGAGTATGCCATACTTCTGTGAATGGAATGGTTTATACTCCTTAGTTGTTTTATGCTGTTCAGGGGTATGCCATACTTCTGTGAATGGAATGGTTTATACTCCTTAGTTGTTTTATGCTGTTCAGGAGTATGCCATACTTCTGTGAATGGAATGGTTTATACTCCTTAGTTGATTTATGCTGTTCAGGGGTATGCCATACTTCTGTGAATGGGCTGTTTTATGCTTCACAGGAGAATCCCATAGTTTTGTGAATGAGTTGTTTTTATTCTTCTCAGGAATATGCCATACTTCTATGAATGAGTTGCTTTGTGCTCCTCAGGGGTATCCCCTACTTCTGTGAATGGGTTGTTTTATAATCCCCCAGGAGAATCCCATATTTGTGTGAATGAGTTGTTTTATGCTTCTCAGGGGTAACTCAAAATTCTGTGAATGGGTTGTTTTGTGTTCCTCAGGGGTATCCCATTATTCTGCGAATAGTGCCTTTTGTTTAATTCTAATGGCTGCTTATCACCTGCTGATAATTGTATGCTTAGAACAGATGCTTAGAACAAATCTTTGGGAAGAGGACAGCAGGCAGTACCCACATATTGTGTTCTTGCCAGACCTGTCAGTAAGTGCTAATAAGTAGTGATAAAATGTGAAACTGTGGATTCTGTACTATTACACATAAATATCTTTGAAACGTGTTGTAAGCAAAAGCTGTGGATTTATCTGACACTACTGCCATCTGGTTTTGCATTGCTTAGCAAAGGGAAATTCCAAATTTTGCAGCCATGTTTAGAAGTGTAAGACGGCTCATGGTACTGTACATGAGAATATGTTACCCTTGTTGATCTAGGTCCCTTCTTCTAATCCTTCCTATAATTCAGATCTATATTAAAAAGTCAGCTATGTTCACTGAGACTTTGGCAAAGGAGTCATTATATAAATGAGTTATATTTACAGAAGTTGTGTGTTGGCTGTTGTTTTTGGTTACGTAACTCACAACTCATGTTCAACCCAAAAAAGATCAAACTACTACTTTTTCCCCCAAATCTCTCTCTCATGAAAAATCAAAATTTGAAGTCTTTTCTCCTTATAATACAATCATTAAATCACTTCTCATAGCAAATTATTTGGGGTGATAGTGGATGATAATCTTACATTTGACCTGCATATACAAGATTGCATAAGTAAAACTCATCAAAAACTACTGATGCTTTACAGAGCCAGAAAACTGTCTCACTGATGCAACTAAAACTACACTTCCCATTAATTATCTCCTCCTCACTCTTCTATATGGTGCTCCCATCCTTACTAACCTCTAGGCTTCATAAAAATTAAAACTTGAACAATGCTATAAAAGAGTTGCTTAATTTGCAGCACATACCCCTTTCAGAACCCACCACTGTATAGCACAAAAAGCCCCTTAATTGGTTAGAACTGCCACATCAACTAATATATACAGAACTTTTTACCATCTATAAAATTATCCAGTACTTATCTGCCTGTCCAGCACTAAAAAGCATTCTAAACAACTATGTTCCCAGTTGGTCATTGAGATCCAGTGTTCAAAAACTCCTGTCTGTCTACAAACCTAACGAATCTCTTGGGCATTGTCTGTACTCATACAAGGTTGGTAAGGCCTGTATCCATCAGGTCTATACCATTCCTCCCATCTTTCAAAACCACTTTCGAAGACTTTCCTAGTTAAAATCTGGCTCTGTTCTTGCTAAAAACCAGGATAAACTATATCTCTAAATGTGAACTAGTACCTTTTCATTCCTTATACCTCCTTACTCTGTCTTTTCCACTCGCTTCCTTACTCACTTCCTTAATGCAATGTAATTCTCTTCCCTGACTTTCTCTTTAAATATGCCATAAGCCTGTTTTTTCCCTAACTTCATATCGCAATTCATATTCATATTAGACTAACTTACCTTTAATTTCTCTACAAACTAAAATTTCACTAAATATTAAATGGTTGTCATATACCTTGTATCGATTCATAACCAATGTTTTTATATTGTGTCCAATTTGTTATCATTATTTAAACTGCAGATGTTTTGCTTTCATTTTAAAGATTGTAAAATTATTGTTCTTAAAACATTCTGTAATAATTTGGAGCTTTTCTCCACAGGCCTCCACTGAAAATGGGCTTCCACCCAGTCAGATTATCGCAGTAATCAAATGTCAATAAATAAATAAATAAATAGCTTCTTTTCTCAGGATCAGTGAGCTCGTCCTTCAGTTCAGTGACCTGCTTTGTTGTTTATGTCTTCTACATTCATTGCCATTAATCATTCTATTCCTTTCTTCTCTTTCTCTCTTTATTTTGAGTACCTCAGGGCCACAAGACCAGGCCACACGTCTTAACAGATGCTTTCCTCTATGTGTATATGGTGGCTGAGTTTCAGCTTATCAAAGCCTTCCACTTGAGGTATGCATATTCATCAGCGGCATATACATGGTTGTGGATGCTTGCTGGTAAATGTATTCTGTCATATATAGAAACTGGTCTGTTTCTACAAAGGAAAAATTTCACAAGTCTGAGTCTATGTGTGTGTGCTTAACTGTGTCCAAGTATGCATGTGCTTATGTGTGTGCTTTCGGTGCATGGCTTGAGAAATGAGTTGCATGCATGTGAGCGTTTGCTGTGTGGTTGAAAGTGTGGAAAGATTTTGAATGTATTTGAGGGTGTTAGTAAGTTTGAGTATGTACGGATACGTCTCCATATGTGTGTGCATGCGGGTGCTTGTGTGTGTGTGTGTGTGTGTGTGTGTGTGTGTGTGTGTGTGTGTGTGTGTGTGTGTGTGTGTGTGTGTGTGTGTGTGTGTGTGTGTGTGTGTGTGTGTGTGTGGTGCAGGACATGACAGGTTAACAAGGTAATTGAAAGGTTGCTACTAATGTGTGGATAAATAATAAGATTGACACAATTCAGTTTGTGCAGGTTAGGGATAGGAATACATGACAAGCAGTCTCAGTGACAGACATTCTGACTGGTGGTTTGATCATAAGCCTTATCTTACTTTTCCTGTGCTGACACATGAACAGCCCATATATACAGTAGATTTAATAGATATTATGGTTTCAGATTTT
The DNA here is from genome assembly GCF_019279795.1 of Protopterus annectens. Lineage (NCBI taxonomy): Eukaryota > Metazoa > Chordata > Ceratodontiformes > Protopteridae > Protopterus > Protopterus annectens. Next base: position 174,378,872 of record NC_056726.1, read on the forward strand.
GTAGTCATTTTTTTTAAGATGCTCTGTTTTTTATTTCAAGCATTACTCTGCAGAATGGTTTTGAGAACACTGAAACATTCCTTTAGTTTAGTTGCTTCCTGATGACTTAATTGTACTTTTTAAGTAAATATTCTGTTTTTGCATTTAGCTGTCATTTTAAATTTTAGGTACTACACAAAAGAATTGCTTGGGATGTGAGAAAACACTCCACTGTTGTAGATGCTGCTTGAAGTGTTAGGTAATAAAAGCTGCTGTTTTTAAGAAGCACACACTGTGTGCTCATTTTGTTATTTTTACAGCTATCATATCTTTATTCATTTGAAATCTACACTGCATGTTATAACATATTTCTATTTCTTTATGGGCAGTTAGCATTGATAGGCATGAGATTAACAAGACTTGCAGCACCTATTACTGAGAAGGCATTGTGACTCATTAGCCATAGATAGGGACAATAGAAGGATGCAAATTTAAGACAAAAGAGAAGATGTTGGAAAGTAGTTATGGCAGTATCACTGGCAATGTGAGAGTGGCTGCTTAGCATTCCAGTGTGTTACCCTTAACTAGGACCCGTATGGGTTCTCAGTATGTATAGTGTGTGTGTGTGTGTGTGTGTGTGTGTGTGTGTGTGTGTGTGTGTGTGTGTGTGTGTGTGTGTGTGTGTGTGTGTGTGTGTGTGTGTTCAGGTGATCAGAGATGTGAGTGATGCAGGTGTGGTGTGCAGCAGCAGTCTCAGTGGCTTAGTGTCCTAAATGGTTTTCAAAATAAAGTTAAGCATGGTCTTAGAGACAGTTATAATAATTTTAGGGGTGAGGGCCTGCTTCACATAAAAAGCTTCTTTGTATGTGTACTTTGCATGTGTGGGCATGGGGGTGTTGAATGGTATTTAATCAGAGTGTGTGCCTGTATATGTGCATGTAGTGGGATAAGTAGACTGACCACTGTGTGTGGTTTGTTGATCTACATTTTTTAATGAAGTAGCTGTTGATTAGTCAAATTTCACTACTAAAAATCTATGCCAGTCTTGACACATGCAGAGAAGGGAACACTTTCTCTGTCATCTCATATGTATGAATCTCAGAACACAAATTCTGTGACTAAAAGTAAAAATAAAATACCCTGCTTATTTCAAGTCTTTTTATGAAATATGACAAAAGTAAACAGCTACTAAAACATGTTAGCCAATGAACAGTTTAACAAAGGGCCAAATAACTTGCCTGGCTGTCTTATAAACAGTGCTAAACATGTCTTTGTTGAATCCCTACTTATACTGTTTACAATAAATGTACATAGAGGGTTTGTCCCTGAGGAATGATGAACTACAGTAGTGATGCTATTACATAAGGGTAAGCCTAAAGCAGACCCCAGGAACTATAGACCCATTAATCTGACTAATATGATTCACAGAGCCATGGAATGCATCATAAATGAAATCATTAACTATAATATCAAAACATTATTAGCATAAACTCACAACAGTTTGGCTTTGTCAAAGGGAGATCCTGGTTACATAACTTAGTCAACTGCTTCAAGAAAGTCACTCAGGCAGTAGACAACAGTCATCTTGTCCACAAAACATATCTGGTTCTACCCAAAGCATTTACACTACTCCCCATGCTGGCATCATTAATAGGTTAAATATCTTGAAAGTCAGTCCTTATGTGGTGAGCTGGATAGCAAACTGAATATAAGGCAGCACCCATATTTGTCAAAATAGCAAGCGCCTCCTATGTAAGTATTTTCTTTCTATCTTTATTTTGATAACTGGGTGGGTGAGCTGGTCTGCTGACCCTTTTCAAGTCATGACTCTGGAATAAGAAGACAAATATACAAAAACATAAAAACAGTATCCTACAAAACACAGCCATTATCATATGTACAAGTGTGTGTGTGTATATATATATATATATATATATATATATATATATATATATATATATATAGGTATATACACTAGTATTAACATTTGCAACAGTAATAAATGCAGTTAATGATAATGAACAGGAAAAAAAAGCAAGTATATTTTAAGCAGACTGAGTTACAGTGAGAAAGAGTAAAATTTATTTTCATACTTGTACAATACTAGAAAGCAGTCACCTTTGCATGACAGTTTACTTAGCCAGGGTCCCTGAATCAAGTGTACTCAGCTTCCTTATATAGGTAGTCCTTCAGCACCTTTTTAAATTTCAATAATATTTGAAGATTTTTTACTTCAGCAGACAAGAGGTTACAGATAGCAGGATCTATCACTGAGAAAGCTCTTTCTGATATTGCAGTTTTGAAGAGATCTCTGATTACGGTGATGCTGTCATCACTGATGTGTCTGAGAGAGTAGCTTGGTTCCACAAGTAGTGAAATAGCATAGTAACTACCTATACACCCCAGAGATCACTTCTGTGTCTCTGCTCGACAGTGGCACTGGAAAATAACTTTCTTGGGTGGCATAAGCCAGGGAACCTTGTTGGCTAGGCTTACATAGACCCTTGGGCCGATAGCCTAGTACCTATCTATGAAAAATAGGCAGTTTGTGCCTCAGTGCTGGCCAGTAGCCTAAGTGAATGATTTTGAAAAATGAGGCAGCCTGGAATGGTAGTGGACAGTCTGGGGATAGGAAGTCATTTGCATTTTGTTAGACATGGCCATGATGGGATTGTTGATCAGCTAATACTGCAAACATAAAATATTTATTTTCAAAAGTCTGAAATTTCTATGTGTTGTATGAGGAACTGAAGCACAGGATTAGGAGGCTATATTCAACTTTGGAAATCAGTATGGAAATAACTAGTGGTGTCAGCAGGGATCAGTAGTAGGAACCCTACTTTTTGGCATCCAGGCCTCCAATCTCCAATGCAGAAATCAGTACCTTTGGTTATTTAAGTTGACAGATAACTGCAGACCTGGTCAATATTGTCAAATCTCCATCTGATACCATCTCATTACAGCAGGAACGTATCCTTGTAAACAAGTGGTTTACTGAAAAAAGGATAAAACTAAATGAAATAAGTATATCATTGTCTTATTTAGAAAACAGCTTTTTCCATCACAATACAACATAGCTGGTACTCCTCTCCAGAAATATGATTATTATTAGAGATCTGGGAACCTAAGAAAATAATTTCTGTTCATTTGACCATCATGTAGCTATGGAAGTTGAAAAATAGTGCAACTAATATCTAAATGCATATCATCAGGTTCTAAGAAGTTATCATACTTTTGTTCACTGGCCTACTTAGATCTATAATAGGGTATAAAGCCCCTTTTGGTTGTACCTATCCAGTCATATGAGGCAACTGGAAGTGTACCAAAGGTGCCATACCAAGACAATTGCTGCTCTAAAGGTCATGAACTTACCAAGAAGGGCTTTAAGTGCTGCCCTTTACTCTGCGTTATGGGGAGCTCTATGCCTTACACTCTGTGCCATTAGGGACTTTGCTATCCTTGCCTGTCCTGTATTTCATCAAATCAAATCAAATAGATCTGATAATATCAGAACAGAAGACCTAAATTTCTACAAACAGATAAATAAAACTTGATGGAGGGAAAAAATTATTATCCAGTGCCTACCTCATCTGCACCACAGCCTTCCCCTGCAAGTCAAACAATGTGACACTCTAGCATCCTCCAAATTAGACTTGTTTAACTTAACCCTGTAATGCTATACACTGTGGCCATGTGACACAATCATCACTTCCTTTGACTAAACCAACACCCTAAAGTATTTAAGGCTTTGGTATTGACCATGATTATCTGGCCATTGTATGGCTATAAACAAAAGGGAGATGTACATGAAGTCATGGTCATTGTTAACTAGTAATATCCAGCTTAGTTGTCTGTTAATATTCTGTGGACCATAAATGTACTCGTCGGTATATCAACATTGTAAATGCAAATGGAAGGGATATGTCCCAAGCCTGAGGTTGTGCGTTTTCTGAGTGTTCCCCTACTCTGTGCTACAGCTACCTCAGAATTACAATACACTAACAGCTGAGTCATGGGAGCACTGTTTCAGAGCTACCGAACACATTAGTACAGTTGTTGCACTTCCACTAGAGAACAAATGTTTCAGCTCTCACCAACTCTGAAATCTTCTTTGTAGTCTCCATTGCTAAAGTCCAAATTTGTCTCTGCCAGGTCCAAATAAAAGTTGCATTCAAATATATGCTCTGTGTTTACTACTGTAATTTTTGAGACAATATTTGACACCAGCAAATGCGTAAGTCCACAAACTGGCCACACCCCCTGGTTTAGTCTGCTCGTCTAAGTGGCTAAGACCCAAATTTTGAATACATTCAAGGTTTTACATGGAAAGAACAGTTATCCACAGATGTGCATATGAGAATATATACAGATCTGCAGTGAAGGTGAAAACTGGTAGCTGATAACATGGAGAAAGGACCATTATTCATTAAATCTGATACAAAATGCTTTTTTATATTCCCCAATGAATGTCTTTATTTTGCTGAATGGGTTTGCATATTATCTTTAGTCTTTCAAATGGTTTTAACAGTACTATTTTTAGCAGTGTTCTCATTCAAGCCATTACCACACATACCCTTATTCAAAAACCTGAAAAGTTACCCTAGCCTAGCTCACATCCTTTGGCACTGCTCCCAAACAGGTCTATTCATTCAGTCGATAAAAAAAAGTACTCCTAATAACTAAATCAAATAACTCTGCTGATGATTCTCACTATTCCTCTAACATCTCTAAAATCTGGGACTTCATTCCCCTTGCTCTTAAACAAATCCCTCAGAGGAAATCATTCAAGTCTCAGTTAAAAGACAACTAATGAATACATGTCATACAGACCTGCTGAATCTAGCTTTGTTTGTATTTGTTGTTTGTTTGCTTGTTATTTCCCTGAAATGCTAATTCCACCTAAAACACGACTTTTCAGTGCTTCTGTGGATCCCTAGTGATATCTGCATTGCTTACTGTACTTATTTCCTTGTTTCACTTGAAAGAAAGTTACTGTTTGTCATTTGTGCATTTAAGTTGCCTGTAACACATTGCATTTAAGTTACTTGGCACTTGCTCACTAAAGCAATTATATAAGTCAGCACTAAAAAATTAAAAGCACTACACCCTCACAATCTCCCCTTGAGTACCTTGTTCCCCATTGGCCCTTTTTTTCAATTATAAAGGAATTCCCAATACTATTCTAGCATGTCCAAAGGTAAGTTGTCAATCTCCTCTCTGGTCCAGCTGGTGAATCTGGGAATCTTGAGGCAATGTTACAACGGCCTCATGTACACAGACAACCCTCTCCTCCTCCCAACAAATTCCAACACATGTGAGAGATGCAACCATATAGCCAAACTGCAGGCTAAGCTCTCTCAACTCAGTACTGGCGTAACCAGTCAGGAGGAGAAGGAAACCACACTCACTACAATTCCAGTCTCACATACACCTACCACAAGAGCAAACCAAACACATAAACACACAAAAACGTACTCGGAGGATCTAAATAAAAATCTGCCTAAGCAGCAGAGACCTCCAAAGCAAACACCCAAGCAACCGCTGCCCCAAAACAAAACACATGCAACACATAGCTCACAAAGCCAGTGTGCCGAACAGTCACATCCCTTAAAGCTAAACAACACACCTGATACCCTTGTAATAGGCGACTCTATCGTTAGGCACACTGACGTCCCGCTCACCAGGCTGAACAAGGAGAAGGTCACGGTGAGCTGTCTGTTGGGCGCTAGGATCTGCCCCATAACACAAGCACTCAGATCACTCCAAGGCAAGTACAAATATGACTCAGTCATTGTTCATGCTGGTGTGAATGACCTGAGATGTACCTCCCTGGACTACATGAAAAGAGACATAGTGGAGCTCTCTGAGCATGTAGCCCAGGCCGGTATGACCCTGACCTTGAGTAGCATCTTACCCACACCAAGAATGATGCCACAATATGAAGACAAGATGATCAATTTCAACAACTGGCTTAAGAATTGGTGTCATTCAAAGGGGATCCAATGCCTGTCAGCCTGGGATGACATGCTCGACAAGCCACAATGCTTCGCTAGGGATGGCTTGCACCTGTCACCCCTGGGCTTTCAGATATTGGCAAAGGCTCTTGCTAACCCCATAGTGCCTTTATTAGGCAAGGCTCAAAAGACAAACCCACCTCCGTAGGTATCACAAGGGATAAGAAACTAAGAGTAATGCTACTCAACACAAGAAGTCTAAACCTTAAGATGCACACACTCGAAACTCTCCTTAGCATGGAGAACACTGATATCTGTGCAGTAACAGAAACTTGGTTCAAGGCTCCCTAGAGCTCCCCAGCACTACCAGGTTATACCTCATACCATGCTTTTTGGCCACAAAACATGGACTGAACCACGAAAGAAGGGGGAGTATCAATATTCATCAAAGATACCCACACCTCCAGGTTGGTAGCACAGCACAAAGCATCAGAGACTATCCATGTGCAACTAACAGTGGGTAAAACTGCCTTCCAGTTTATAGCCTGTGACAGACCACCCTCCCAAACCCAGGAACCCCATTCGGCCTTCCTGAGATCACTGGAAAATATGAAGGTCTTTCCAAACACCATTATATTGGGTGACTTCAACTACTCAAACATAGACTGGGAGCATTACTCTAGCTGCAACACCCTAGCCCAAAGGTTCCTAGAATTTATTAACTTACATGCTATGGAGCAACTTGTTACCACTCCCACAAGAGGGGAAAACATACTGGACCTGATCATCACCAACATGGGGACTCTATGCTCCAGACCAGAAGTGTATCCCTCACTGGTAAGATCAGACCATAAACTAATCTCACTGGATATTCACATCCTGACCCCACCCCCTGCCCAGAAAACCACAGTGAAAAACTTCTCTAAAGCAAATTTCACACTCCTCAAAACCGAGGTGGAATCCTTCAAAGCCCCCGGGCCTGTGGAAAATACGGCCCAGACCTCAGAATCCTTTATAAACACATTCTATTAACACCTTCAGGAATGCATGGATCATGCAATCCCAAATAAACCAAGACCCAATCCTACAAAGGCAGACGTCCTGTCTGGTGGACCCCAGCCATAAACAAACTATACAATAGAAGGAGGAAGCTACTACATGATAGAGCAAAATCCCAAAAAGGGAAGGCATCTCTGATCAGTATTAGCAAAAAAACTACGGGCACTCATAAAATCGTCTAAGGCCAGCTTCGAGAGAAAAATTGCACAGGACACTATATGCTCAGAATTAGTCCAAAATGACAAAAAATACACTGAACCCACAGACATTGCCAACATCCTAGCTGACAGGTTCAGCAAACTCACCCTCCCCACCAAAAGGGCAAATATCTATCCCACCAGAGTGCTGCCCCCCTGACATCTCAGATGCTCACATAAGAGCTGGCCTCTCCAAAGCAAAAAACACAGCATCAATGGGACCAGACGGTGTCCTGGGCTGCATCCTACATGAAATCCAAGAAGAGCTAAACCCAAACATAAAACTACTGTTCAATCTCAGCCTTACTACAGGATATGTACCCAAAGAGTGGTGTACAGCAACAGTGGTCCCTCTCCACAAAGGTGGTGCCTCAACAGATCCTGGAAACTATCACCCCATAAGCCTGACTAGCTTGGTCTGCAAAGCTATGGAAAGGATCATCATGGACCTCATAAATAAAGATATTGGGGACTTACAGACACTGGATCCTACCCAGTTTGGCTTTGTTAAGGGCAGATCCTGCCTTTTAAACCTGGTCAATTTCTTTGAAACAGTCACCAAGGCCATTGATGCAGGGAAGGTGGTCCACACAGCCTACCTGGACCTCGCAAAAGCCTTCGATACAATACCCCACTCAGGCATTATAGATAAGCTCACTAGCTTAAATATAAACCCCTATGTCACTAGATGGGTTGCAAACTGGCTCAAGGACAGAACCCACATGGTTAGAATTGCTGGAGCCATGTCAGACTCCAAACCAGTTACAAGTGGCATCCCACAAGGCTCAATCCTGGGACCGCTCTTGTTCGGTATGTATTTCTCGGAGGTACAGGCCAACACAGAAGGACTGTGGCTGACCAAGTTCGCAGATGACTGCAAACTGGCTGCCATAATCAACTCTCCAGCCGACACAAGCATCCTCCAAAAGGGCCTCATAGAAACAGACAACTGGTGCCAGAGCCATGGCCTCAAGCTAAACACCAAAAAGTGTATAATCATCCCCTTTGGCAAAAACAAAGTGCCCACAAATTACCACATAGGTGGTAAACCATTAAGTACAGAAGAAGTAATTAGGGACCTGGGGACCCAAGTTGATAGCAATCTCTCATTTGACAACCACGTGGCCAAAGTGGTTAGAAAAACATTTTATATAGCCCACCTAATCATGAAAGGATTCACATCTAGATCAGGGGAGGTCATCGTGCCTCTTTACTCATCCCTCATCAGGCCCATAATTGAGTACAATGCCCCTTTTGGGATGTACCTTACCAGACACCTGCAGCAACTGGAAAGACCCCAAAAGTACCTCACCAAGAGGATCAAAGTGCTCAAACAGATGTCATATGCTGCCCGGTTAAAGAAACTCCAGCTCTCCTCAGTGGCATACCGCCTGCTCAGAAGTGATCTGTGCTTGACGTATAAAGCCATGTCCAACCCGGAATTAATGGACATGCTGCACCTCAGAAAATCCAAATCCGATCAAGCTACGCACTCGAGAGACTTGAACCTCAGCACTGAAATAAATAGGACATGCTGGAGGGACAGATTCATAACCCAGAGGCTCCCTTCACTCTGGAATAAAATCCCAGTCCAGGTTAGGCAGAGTCCCTCATTGACTCTCTTCAAGAGGAATCTTGATGAGTGGATGGGAGATCGTAGGTTTACCCTGGGTATCACTTCTGTGCCACTGTTAGACAGAGGCACAGTATACTAACCTCGAAAAAGGGCATAGCAAAATTAATTTAAAATGGGTGGCAAAAGCCAAACACACTCTGGCTAGGCTTATAAATGCCCTAGGTCAGATAGCCTAGTATGAACCTATGAACCTATGAACTTATGGTAGTGTTTCGATTGATCTCCTGGATAAACAAATATTCTCAACCACAGTGTAATTTAAGCTAGCCTGCCCATTACCTTATCTAATGACACTATACTGATATATTATATTGGCAGCCTGTGTCTCCATCATCCTTTTCCCATAGCACTTATGTTCCTCTTCCCTTTAAATACCATTACTTGCTACCCCCCCCTTATTTTTATTAAACTCTCCCATTCCCCTTCAACATCTCTAGGCTCACTATCTTGCTTTTTCTTTCTGCTTTTCTTCCATCCCCTTTCACAGCATATGCCTCTGTGCTCCCCTTTACCAGCCACCTACCATACACAGACACATTACAGCCACCCTCACAGCAACAGTCCTATATCTTACTCAGCCCTCTAGTCACTCAGCTTATCAGCTAATTGTTACAGTCTCTCCCATAATCCATGCATGATCCAGCTGCTGTCTGCACTGACAACTCTACCTTTTTCTCAGGTGTTGCCTCTAATACTTGTCATTCTCCTTCCTCCTACAACTCTGCCTATGTCCCAGGTATTGCCTCTCATACTTATCCTTCCCTTCCTCTTACACCTCTACCTATTTTCCAGGTGTTGTCTTATACTTGTTGTTCACCTTACTCCTACACCTTTATCTGTTTCCCAATGTTGCCTCTCATACTTTTTGTTTTCCTTCCTCCTACACCTCTACCTATTTCCCAGGTGCTGCCTCTCATACTTGTCATTCTTCTTCCTCCTACACCTCTACCTGTTTCCAAGGTGTTGCCTCTCATACTTGTCCTTCACCTTCATCATACACCTGTACCTGTTTCCCAGGTGTTGCCTCTCATACTTGTCATTCTCCTCCCTCCTGCACCTCTACCTATTTCCCAGGTGTTGCCTCTTATACTTGTCCTTCACCTTCATCATACACCTGTACCTGTTTCCCAGGTGTTGTCTCTCATACTTGTCATTCTCCTTCCTCCTACACCTCTACCTGTTTCCCAGGTGTTGCCTCTCATACTTGTCATTCTCTTTCCTCCTACACCTCTACCTGTTTCCCAGGTGTTGTTCACCTTACTCCTACACCTATACCTGTTTCCCAGGTGTTGCCTCTCATACTTGTCATTCTCCTTCCTCCTACACCTCTACCTGTTTCCCAGTGTTGCCTCTCATACTTGTCATTCTCCTTCCTCCTACACCTCTACCTGTTTCCCAGGTGTTGCCTCTCATACTTGTCATTCTCCTTCCTCCTACACCTCTACCTGTTTCCCAGGTGTTGCCTCTCATACTTGTCATTCTCCTTCCTCCTACACCTCTACCTGTTTCCCAGGTGTTGCCTCTCATACTTGTCATTCTCCTTCCTCCTACACCTCTACCTGTTTCCCAGGTGTTGCCTCTCATACTTGTCCTTCACCTTCATCATACACCTGTACCTGTTTCCCAGGTGTTGCCTCTCATACTTGTCATTCTCCTTCCTCCTACACCTCTACCTGTTTCCCAGGTGTTGCCTCTCATACTTGTCATTCACCTTCCTCATACACCTGTACCTGTTTCCCAGGTGTTGCCTCTCATACTTGTCATTCTCCTTCCTCCTACACCTCTACCTGTTTCCCAGGTGTTGCCTCTCATACTTGTCATTCTCCTTCCTCCTACACCTCTACCTGTTTCCCAGGTGTTGTTCACCTTCCTCCTACACCTCTACCTGTTTCCCAGGTGTTGCCTCTCATACTTGTCATTCTCCTTCCTCCTACACCTCTACCTGTTTCCCAGTGTTGCCTCTCATACTTGTCATTCTCCTTCCTCCCACACCTCTACTTGTTTCCCAGGTGTTGCCTCTCATACTTGTCATTCTCCTTCCTCCTACACCTCTACCTGTTTCCCAGGTGTTGCCTCTCATACTTGTCATTCTCCTTCCTCCTACACCTCTACCTGTTTCCCAGGTGTTGCCTCTCATACTCCTTCTTCCTACACCTATACCTGTTTCCCAGGTGTTGCCTCTCATACTTGTCATTCTCCTTCCTCCTACACCTCTACCTGTTTCCCAGTGTTGCCACTCATACTTGTCATTCTCCTTCCTCCTACACCTCTACCTGTTTCCCAGGTGTTGCCTCTCATACTTGTTCTCCTTACTCCTCCTATACACTGTTGTATAACTATCATTTCCACCAACAGTTTACTTAAATGTTTTTTCCTTAGACCTTATTTTCTTAAAAGCATGCTCTCACAAATGAATTATTTTATTTTTATTTTTCCACTTACTTTGTTTTGATCCATTGTTGTACTTTTGTAAAGATTCTGTTCATGATTTAAAAGCATGTTTATCCATTAAGTCTTTTCTAAAACTCTTTTTATGCATTATTATGTATTCTGTTTGCATTCATTCTGTTAAAATGCTTGTAGTATTTGTAATTTTGCTTATTTGAATTTTTTACCTTTTGTAAATATATTATATTGTGAGTTTTTCTCTCTGGGCCTTTCACTGAAAAGGGGAAAATTACACCCAGATGGACAATCCTGGCAAAAATGCAAGTTAATAACTGAATACATATATGTTATTTGGTTACTGAAATACATTTGGGTTAGTTAGTATGAAGAAGACTTGCCACAGTATAAATAAATTCCTGTGTACAAGACGAAAATGCAATTCAAGAATGCTTTAATGAATCATGTCAAATCTGCTAAATGAGTAAAATTTCATTGTGTATTTCTAAAAAGGGAGTTATGGGAGTAAATACCACTATGTTAATGCATAGTCAAAATGCTGGGAAAAGTATTTTAACTAGAGTAGCAATGGGGAAGGAATATGAATAAAGTATTGTGGTAACCTATCACATAATGAAAACATTTATAAATATTTAACAGATAAACTTTTTTTTATTTTGTAGTATTACTTCCTTTGTAGCAATAAATAATGATATCTTAACATTTCAGTTAATAAAAATCTATTAGGCATTGAATTTTGTAATCACCTTTATTAATTACATGTTAATCAGTTCAGCACTGTCTTCCTGTTTATGCATCCCAATAAAATTTATCATTATTTATTTATAGTAGGATCAGTAGAGCTACATCATTTATTCTGCATTTTTGTTTTTTCAGCTTCCTGCTATCTCCGTGGTAATGTCATGGCTCCAAAAATAACTAGTAATTCTGATTAGTTCTTGGCACCTTATTTGTATAAACATTTACATTCTGCTTTAAATAAATCATTTGTTTTATATTTGATGTCTACATTATACTTTTTTGCATAGTTGATCTAGTTAGATGGTATTATGTGTTTCTCTTGTCATTGCCTGAATTTTCTCTAATGTGAATTTTATCTTGATTAGCCTTCATCTTCGGATACAAACTTTACAAAAAATTGTGCACCCATGAACAATACAAATAGTCATATGATTTATTTTCAGTGTTTCTCTGTTATAAAGAGCATATCTCTAATAAATGTCAGGAGCACAAGGCAGTGGTAGAATTTGTGATCTAGAGAATAAGACAAACGTTTGTCAAAGAGATAGATGCAAAATACTTAAGAAAAAGTGAAAACATCTTTACCACATTTGCATACTTTTGTAGTTATTAATTTAATGTAACTGCATTCTCAAGGGACTCTGAATAGTTAATCTTTCCAAAAATGGTGACAAGTAGTTACAAATATTCTCAGCATTCTTTAATTTGTATGAGTAATCTTAGGACCTTATATTTAGCAAACACCAAATATTAGGAGTGATCTGAATGAACAAATTAATGTAAGACAAAACTTTCAACAGTATAAGCACTCTGTAAAACTTGAGAAACATGTGCTAACAAGATAGCTTTATAATTAATGATCAATGGGAAAAAAGCAAAATCAGAGACAGGGTAGACTACAAGGATGACAGTGTATTCTCCATGAAATGTAAAACATAACACATTTTTGTTCAAAACTATGATAGCAGAGTATAAATAAATGCATGTGTTCATACATACATAAGTAAACCTAATAAGCTGGTGATATTTTTAGGGAACAGTAAGTATGTATCAAAATAAAATTATTTAGCCACCATTAACAAATGGTAATGAAGAAAGAATGGAATTATAAAGGTGCAGAAACAAAAATCTAATTATGAGAAATCCAAGGATGGCACATACTGTCATCTGGAAGTCAGATGAATACATTGCCTGCTCTTATTATAGTTTTACGTGAGGTAGAAGTTAAAATATAAACATAAATGTGTTAAATGATTCAAATATGCCTATGTGTGAAATGCAGAGCTCAGTGCAGCACATATAAAAGGAAAAAACTCATGAGCCTGCACTTAAGAAAAAAATTGTTTAGTTCTGTTGAAAACAGTAAAGTGCAAAGAAAACATTGCTTGTTTCAGAACAGAGAAAGCAACAGTAGTCAGTAGCAGTATGTAATGAACTGGATACAGCAAATCTTTTAAGTTAATTAATTAAATAATTAGTTAATTAGTTATGTTTATATAATTCAAAATGGTTTAGTGGTAGAATTTTCGCCTACCACGTGGGAGGTTCGGAGGTTCGTCGGGCAATACACATTAATTTATTTCGTTGGGAGGCCTAATGGTTATGGTGTGGTGTTTACAAACACAAGGTGCAAGGTTTGTTTGAGTCTCACAAAGGATAATTAGGGCTTTTAAATGGTCAAAAAGAGCAGTTTAAATATACTAACCTAACCTATGTTTAATTAGCTTACCTCAGCTCTCTTCCTAGATCTCCCTAAGGTCTTTGATATGGTCAACCACTAACTACTTATCCATACCCTGAAGAAACTGTCACTAAATAACTATGTGATTAAATGGTTCCAATCTTATCTGTCTGACAGACAACAAGCAGTATTATGGCAGAATACACTATTCATTCACCTACCCATCACTCTAGGAGTCCCCAAGGTTCCATACTAGGACCACTTCTCTTCTCAGTCTTTATCAATGACCTACCCACAATCACTTCCAAGGCCACCTGCATCCAATAAGCAGACAACTCCACTTTAATCTGTTCAGCCTCCTCCTCAACTGAGCTGATGACTCTAAACCAGAATACTTTCAATGATGTTGAAAGAATGGTTCGCAAACCATCAGCTTATTTTAAACCGCAACAAAACTAAACTGCTAATTTTCCCCCACCTGTAAGTCCTCTTCACCATTCTTTACCATAAGATCCAGTAATGGCACACTGATATCCCCAGATGTTCACACCAAACTCCTAGGGGTCATAGTCGAAGATACCCTAAAATATGATACCCATGTCAATCAAACCATCAAAACCATCAACAAAAAATGGGGCCCCCTCTATAGGATCAAACCTTTCCTCACTCCATTTGCAAGAACTTCTATTACTCACTCCCACTTACTGTCTACCCTTCCTTATGCCTCCTCCCTTTTCCCTAACTTGCATAAAACCACTCTTAGTAAACTTGCAAGCTGTTACAACCATGTTGCTAGATTTGCTACAAGTACAACCTTTAAGACCCACCACTATATCAACTTAACTCAACTAGGTTGGCCTGAATGGACTAGTCTTCTCCAATACAACCAGCTTATAATAGCCCACAAAAGTTCTAAACCACCCTGATAAGACACCAGCACTAAACAAGATCATTAATCCCTACAGCAATCTGAGGTCACTGTGCTCTGCTGACAAACTGTTTGATTCAAACAACTAAAAGCATAAATGTGTCTGGTGACTCTCTATTTGCCAACTCTGTAGGCAAAACTTGGAACTCTCTACCTGCTGAACTTACTCTCCAGCCCTCTCTAACCCAGTTCAAACAAAGCCTCAAACTACACTTTCAAATGCACTGGCAATGTCCCTGTTCAAAACCTAACACCCACTCACTTGTATTGTATATCTTGTCTAATTAAATCTGTCATTTGACTCTAAAATGTATATGACTTTGCTTTGTGGCATATCTAGAGCTCGTTACGGGATAAAGTCCTTATCTGTGTGAAACCCTGTGTGAAACTCCCAGTTGCCTACCATGTTCTATAAATGTTTGTAACCTTACTGAAGACTGTAAACTATGTTAATTTGTAAATGTTACTAATGTAATGTAATCTACTAACTTAGAGCTTTTCTCCCCGGGCCTCCACTGAAAATGGACATATATCCAGTCGGACCATCCCAGTAAACAAATGTTAAATAAATAAATAAATAAATAAAATTATTTAATTAGAAAGAACCATATATCACTAAAATGTGAAGCAATGAAAATGTAGAATGTCAGTAAATGAAAGTGAAATCAAACACTGACAGTAAAAAGGTCCCTAATTGTAAGAGAAAAATCACTGTATCATGCACTTACAATACTGTTCCATGGTAGTATTGGTAGTAGGTAAACGTGATATTATAGCTTAACTGTATTCTGTAGAGAGTACATTATAGACGTTTAATACTTTGTGCGACAGAAACACAAGTAAATATCTTATTGTGAAAGAATGTGTCCTACTTTAGAAACCATAGTATGGTATATACACATATGCCTACTCAGGCTTACCAAATACACTGCAGACCCATACCAGCAGTCATAGTGTGACATGAATATTCTGAAAACAAAGTACAACAGTAACACAGAAAGAAAAACAACAGTAGAGAAAGTCTGTAGACTATGATGTGATCATATCTAAACTAAGCAGTAGAAAAGCCAGAAAAATCAATAGTACAGAATAGTTTAGCACAAACCAGAAGCAACAGAAAAATTTAAAAACACCAGCAAGTCATTACAAATCCAGAGAGTATTCATCATCATCAAACTCCTTTTTCTTTTTTGTTTTGCTGCATGGGGTCAAGGTGTCAGTCACATCAACTGTCACCTCTCTCAATTCATTGCCACTTTGCAGGTCTGCTCTAACACAGTCCATCCACCTCTTGGTAGACTTCCTTGTTTCTTCTTGTCTTCTTCATGCCTTGTCCAAATGGTCTCTACCAAATAATCTTCTTTCATTCACCTGTCATAGGTGACTCTATAGTCAGGCACACTGATGTCCCACTCACCAGGCTAAACAAGGAGAAGGTTACTATCAGCTGCCTGTCGGGTGCCAGGATCCGCCACAAAACCTACCACTCAGGTCACTCCACAATAAGTACAAATATGACTATGTCATTGTCCATGTTGGTGTGAATGACCTGAGGCATACCTCCTTGGACTACGTGAAAAGAGACATGAAAAAGCTCGCCGATCTTGTAGCCCAGGCAGGTATGACCCTAGCCCTGAGTAGCATCCTGCCATCACCCAGATTGATATTGCAGTACAAGGACAAAGTGATTGACTTCAACAATTGACTAAGCCTCTGGTGTCATTCTAAGGGGATCCAGTATCTGTATGCCTGGAATGACATGGTCGACAAACCATGATGCTTTGCCAGAGGTGGCCTGCACCTGTCTCCCCTGAGCTTCCGGATACTGGCTATGGGTCTTGCCACCCCTATAATGCCTTTTTAGGCAAGATTCAAATGACAAATTCACCACCATAACAGGAACAGGCAAGCAACAACTTGAGGGTAATGCTACTCAATGCTAGAAATCTAAATCTCAAAATGCACTCACTTGAGGCACTCCTTAAAATGGAGAACATTGATATCTGTGCAGTGACTGAGACCTGGTTCAAGGCTCTAGAGAGCACCGCTGCATTACCAGGCTATAACTCATACCATACTTTTCGGGCATCTAACCTGGACCAGAACACCAAAGGCGGAGGTGTATCCATATTCATTAAGGATATCCACACCTCCAGACTAGTTGTGCAGCATAATGCATCCAAGGTTATCCAAGTGCAACTAACTCTGGGCAAAACTGCAATCCAAATTGTAGCTTGTTACAGATCTCCCACCATGTCCCAGGATTCCCACTCCTCTTTTCTTGATATACTGGAAAATATTAGGGTTCAACCAAACACCCTAATAATGGGTGATTTCAACTACCCCAACATTAACTGGAAAAACTACTCATGTACCAACTCCTTCGGTCAACGCTTTCTGGAATTCATAAATTCCAATGCCCTGGATCAGCTCATCCACATCCCCACCAGGGGCAACAATATCCTAGACCTAGTCATTACCAACATGAGTGACCAGTGTTCCACACTTGAAGTCAACTCCTCGTTGGTCAGATCCAACCTTAAGCTAATCGGTATGCATGCATTTGGTCGGCCAGTAGATGGCTGATTGGAAGATGTTCGAACGCATGTCTATGAGTTCACATAAATATGAACACAAAGTAAGTGAAATGCAAAATGTCCTCCCCTTTGTGACCCATGGTAGCGCTTGTTTAGGTGGTAGAGCGGTCAGAATTGTCGAATTCGGTGTTTTGTTCAACATTCCAACCATTCGCCACAGGGAGATTCGACGTTGCAGGTCGGTGTTGTACCTGATCGATGGAAGGTTGTTCTATGAAATACATGTATTCCAGCTAATCACCCTAGATATCAGCATCCCGCCCTCAACCACCATTAAGGAATCCATGGTAAAAAACTTCTCCAGCCAAATTCATGCTTCATAAGACAATAGTGGCGAACTTCATGACACCCATGCAGATGGACAATATAGTTATGACTGCTGAATCCTACACAAATGCACTCTATAAGCACTTACACAAATGCATGGATTGTGCTATCCCAAACAGAGCCAAGACGCTATCCTCCAAAAAAAGGAAGACAATCTGGTGGTCCCCTGCCATAAACAAACTCTACAACAGAAGGAAGAAACTGTTGCAAAAGAGAGTAAAATCCCATGAGTGGAGGAGCTCGCTGGTCAGCCTCAGTAAGAAGCTGAGATCCCTTATAAAATCCTCCAAAGCTAGCTATGAAAACAAAATCACCACTGATTCTAAGGGCAACCACAAAGCATTCTATAGCTATGTCAAGAATCTCAATGGCAACACCCAGATCTGCTCTGAGTTACAGCACAATGGCATGAAAATTACAGAACCAACTAATATTGCCAACATCCTGGCAGATAGGTTCAGTGCTAACTTTACCCCCCTCTCACCCCCTAAAGGGCCCATATCTATACAGAAAGAATGCAGAGTCCCTGTAATCACATATATGCAGGTAAAAGTTGCACTCTCTAAAACCAAAAACACAGCATCCATGAGACTGGACAACATCCCAGGATGCATTTTACACGAACTTCAGAACAAACTGGCTCCCCGCCTAAGCACCATGTTCAATTATAGTCCCACGTCAGGCTTTTTGCCCACTGAATGGGACACAGCAACAGGTATCCCACTCCACAAAGGGGGAGCCACCACTGATGTTGGGAACTATCGCCCTATTAGCCTGATGAGCCTGGTCTGCAAGGCCATGGAACGTATCATCATGGAACTCATAAACAAAGACATTGGTAACCTCCAATCTCTGGACTCCACCCAGTTCGGGTTTGTGAAAGGCAGATCATGCCTTCTGAACCTGATCAACTTCTTTGAGGCAGTCATCAAAGCTGTAGATGAGGGTAAGGTGATTAACACAGCCTATATTAACCTCGCCAAGGCTTTCAATTCCATCCCCCATTCTGGAATTATAGCTAAACTCACTAAACTAGGTATAAATCCCTACGTCACAAGATGAGTTCCCAACTGGCTCACTGACAGAACCCACACTATAAATGTTGCAGACTCCAAATCTGACTTCAAACCAGTGACAAGTGGAGTACAACAGGGTACCTCTGCTGTTAGGTATCTACTTCTCTGAAGTACAGGCTAACACAGAAGGCCTCTGGCTAATGAAGTTCATAGACGATTGCAAACTAAGTGCCATAGTCGAGTCCCCAAATGATGTGGACATCCTACAAAATGGCCTCACTGAGACAGATGCCTGGTGTCAGAGGCATGGCCTCAAGCTCAATGCCAAAAAGTGCATTGTCATCCCCTTTGGTAAAAACTCTGTACCCATGAACTACCACATAAACGGCAGTCTAATTAATGTCGAATGTGTGATAAGAGACCTTGGGACCCAGGTGGACAGTTGTCTCTCCTTTGATAATCACATTGCCACAGTAGTCAGGAAATCCTTCTATGTGGCACACCTCTTCACAAAAGGGTTCTCATCCAGGAAAAAAGTGGTCATTGTTCCCCTCTACTCGGCACTCATTAGACCCATTATAGAGTAGAAAGCCCCTTTTGGAATGTACCTCACAAGACATCTGCAGCAGCTGGAAAGGCCACAGAAGTACCTCACAAAGAGGATTACTGGCCTCAAACAAATGCCCTACACTGACCATCTCAAAAATATTCCAACTTTACTCTGTAGCATATCGCCTACTCCAAGGAGATCTCTGCCTAACATATAAAGCTATGTCAAACCCAGAGCTGTTGGACATGCTACACCTAAAGAAATCCAAATCCCTCCAAGCTACATGCTCTAGGGATGTAAACCTTGTCTCCACAATAAACAGGACATGCTGGAGGGATAGATTCCTGTCCCAGAGACTTCCTATACTCTGGAACAAGCTACCCATCTATGTCAAGCAACGTTCCTCAATAACACTCTTTAAGAAAAATCTTGATGAGTGGATGGGAAATAGGAAATACACCCCAGTGATCACTTCTGTGGCTCTTCTCGACAGGGGCACAGGAAATTAACTTTCTTGGGTGGTGTAAGCCAAGGAACATTGTAGGCTAGGCTTACTTAGGTCCTTGGGCCGATAGCTTAGTACCTACCTATGAACCTATGAACCTGTACTTGAACCACTGTAATCTGTTTTCTTTTATCTTCTTTGCAAGTGGAAGTACTTAAAAGTGATCTTCAGTTGTATTGGCATTCTACTTTCACATGCTACCCCGACACTCTGGGCCAATTGGCTGAATCATCTGTGAGTCTAGCTTTGGCATCGTCATTCAGACTTTCCTTTTCCTCAACCAGCCATCTCTGATACATGAAGCTATTAACCTGTTCCACTATTTACTCTTCTAGTTCAATTTTCATCGTGTTCTGATTTTCCCCACATGCTGCCATGACAACTAATTTATCTTAACTCAGTTTCATCCTATGTACTTTCAGTGTTCCATTCAATTTCTCTATCATTTGCTGAAGTTCCTGTTCAGAATCTGCTTGTAATGTTACACCATTTGCTTTTATTAGTATTGTTGATATGTCTCCTTCAACCTGTGTGCCTGATACTGTAATCCATCACTAGTATGAATAGTGACAGGCTCAGAGCTAAACCTTGATGCACATGCACTCCCATGGGGAACCCGTCTGTGAGTCTGAACACTGTCTGTACTTGTTATTATGTTCTTGTACGTAGGCTGAAGTAATCCTACCAACGTTTCTGGAACTCTGATCTTGTCATATGCTTTCTTCAAGTCTAGAAATGCCATTTGATTCTTTCCTAATCTCCAGCTTCTTATCCAAGACAGTCTCGCTGTAGGCATTTGGTCAGTCGTGCTGAATAAAATATTATGAGCACTAACATTCAGCAAGAATTTAATTGGCTAGGCAGACAGTCATTGAGCAACACTGTTCAGATGGATGCTTTGCATTGTTTCTGTCACTGTGTGATGCAGAATGTTGTGTAAATGGGATATAATCTCTTTTCGTCAGGTGCTGGCTATGCCTATGGAATTAATACCTATTGCAGTCTTTGCAGAAAAGTGGAGAAGTACCACTGTCATCAGCTGGCTAAGCTTTTCTACAGCCAGCACTATATCAGGCACAAGAATGACCCTTAGAATTACATGCTCAAAGTTGCTGACCAGCTATGTTGCATATAAACTAGTGACTGTAGCAACTCATGTGTTATTAGGTACATGAGTTGTGTCAAACAACCCAGTCCACAACCTGTTGCTAGCTCATATCTGGAATAGCTGGCTCTATTAACCAAATGACTGCTGCATCAGTACTACTAATAACAGGGGAGTGAAACTTTTTGATACTTTATTGCTGACTTAGAGCTTATCAACAGCACCTGTCACAGACAGCAAGATATTTCAGGGTGCCAGAGGACCACAGACTGGTAATGTTGTCACTGAGATGGCACTGATGGTCATGTGCTTTGGGCTTATGTAAACTTGTTCTGTGTATCTGCTATACACATGGGTAGCATGTTTATTTTCATTGCTTATATAGAATTTCATGCTCTGTGTTTATATTTATTTAATCCTCCATAACCGTTGAAGAGTACACTGTGAATGTAGACTGCATATGGTCTGCAAACCACTTTGTTGCAACTAGGTCAGTATGACACAACTATGTGAAACTTGTTGGTTCTCTAAATACTGACTCTTTAATGCACTGAGTACAGTGTGCATTCTCATAATCTTTGTTTATATACATAAAACTGTTCCATACCTTGCCCCCAGAGTTCTAGCATGTTTGAGATGTGAAATTCAAGCTCTCTGTACTTAAGTTGTGATGGTCCCCATATCTGTGTCCAGGTAGTGCCTCTTTACATTTCCTAAGTGACACGTCCATACATGTGCCCCAAACAAGCTAATATGTGACATTAAACACTTGACTGGAGATGCTGTAGCTAGTTCAGGCAGATTCTGCATCAGTATCTGGAGTGGTGCTGATGGCAGAGACGCTGAGTCATGCCATAGTCACTGAGATGATGGAAGTGATACACTGTTACATGACAGGACCCACATTATAATCATACTTGCCACATCCTAGTTGATGTCATCACATGTACTTCATAGTGCTGACAGAGTATAAGTCCCAAACAAAGGGCCAGATTCACAAAGGCTTGCACGGAGTCTAAGAGTAGAGTAAGACTCCATGCAGCCAACATGTCTTCCGAGCGATCCAGGAACAGCTGGCAGGGGTGTGTAAGAGAGCTCCTAAAACTCCTCTTACACAGACAGGGCCAGGATATGCAAATTACCTCATTTGCTGCTGAAAGGCATGCAAATGAGGTAAAATTGCGATTCAAGAAACCCTAACCTGTCCGAGTAAGAATAGTGTTATTTGCAGAAATGTACTCTCATGACAACTGAGTATGTTTCTGCAAATAGCAAAACGGTGCCATGACAGCTTGAAAAAAAGGATGCATCCAGTCGAGGAAGCATGCCAATGGCCAAAAATATGGCCATTGGCAATGTCCACCGATGCAAAAATAAAATAAAATAAAATATTTTTTTCCCGATCGCCGATGTTTAAGCGTGGTGCAGCACCTCACAAAAGCGGTGCACTGTAAAAACCAGAAAACCAATAATTAAAATGCAGAAATGTGGATTTTACAGTAATCCCTAATATACAATGCAAGGGAATGGCAGTCCAAAGACAACATGGCTACCGAGTAGAGGTTACTAAGGGGGGAAGCTCAGTCTAAGAGTTGTAACCAAGCATTAGTAGGCAATCCTATGTAAATGAGGGTAAGGATAGTGAATCACAAGTTTACATAGCAAAAGAGCACAGTCAGTGTAGTGTAGGAGTAGGATAAGGGGTGTAACAGAGTAGAAGACAGGTGACATCATATGGGGGGTATGTCTGAGAGAAGTGAAGCTCATTGGAGTAGAGTGTCATGTGTCTGCTGTCAGATACTAATCACTGGAAGAGATGTGTCAACAGGTACCCTAGCTAAAGGCAAGAAATTGAAGGTGTACGCCGTGAACAACACCAAAGTTTCTTGTAGAAATGCCTGCACCATGTATGCGCGCGTGTGCACACCTGTAAAACCAAGTAAGCCTGTGTGTGCATGTGCACCTGTGTGCATGCATTTAAGCCAGAGTAAGCAAGTGTAAGGATTTTGAAACCCGTGTAAGCATGTTTGCACCTGTGTGCGCGTGTGTTAGCAAGAATAAGCAAGTTGTAGTGCGTGTAAGCACGTGTGCGTGTGTGTGAGCTGGTGTGTGCGTGTTTGCGCTTGTGTGAGCGGCGCTGCCCCCCCTGAGGAAACAGAAAGGGAAAAGGAAGCACAACAAATAGTAGGAAGTTAACCAGGGAGTACTAGCAGAGCTAGCAGGTGAAAACAATCAGAATCAGGCAATTACACAGGCAGTACACTAGCCCAGCCCAGCCCAGCACTTAAAACTCAGCAAACAACTTTCCAGTATGTTTTTCTCAGAGACACTGTAACACTGCAGTAAGCTAATAGAAGTGAAAACTGAAAAAGCTTTACTGAGACAAAGAAATGTTAGGGGCTGCCATTGCTGTTATAAGGCGACATATGCAACAAAAAAGGGCATAGCAAAATTCATTTAAAATGGGTGGCGAAAGCCAAACACACTCTGGCTAGGCTTATAAATGCCCTAGGGCAGATAGCCTAGTATGAACCTATGAACCTATGCTGAGGGTGGTGACAATGCGAATGCTGCTGAGCAACCCACAGTGAGGAGACGGAGAAGAGTGTACAGGCCTAGGGTAACCTACCTGGGGCTACATGAGCTGGAGATAGTGGAGCACTATAGAGTGGACAGAGACCTCATGCAGCAAATTGTTGAGCTGTGCAGGCCACGCCTCACACACAGAACCAACAGAGGGGAACCCATCCCAGTGGAAACCAAGATATGTGTTGGCCTAAGAAAATTAGCAACAGGTACCTTCCAGAGACCAACTGGTGATATGATGGGGATTTCACCGGCATCAGCATCCAGGGCACTGCACCAGTTCCTGAATGCCATGTCAGCACATGTCGGTGATCATGTATATTTCCTCAATAACCATGAGGTATTGGCCAGCAAGATGCGTCTCTTCCAGCAAATAGCGGAATACCCTGAGGTAGTGGGTGCAATAGACTGCATGCACATTTGCATCAAAGCACCAGCCAGTGAGTGGGGTAGGGTCTACTATAACCGCAGGGGTTACCCCTCCATCAACTGCCAGGTTGTGTGTGATGCCCAGGGCATAATAATGAATGTGTGTGCTGGCTGCCCTGGAAGCTACCATGACTCCCATATCTGGTATCTGACACAGCTGTACCAGACATTTGCCAATGGGGACATCCCTCATGGTCACCTAGTGGGGGATACTGGATATGCAATTGAGCCATGGCTGATGACACCTATCAGAAATGCACACACACCTGAACAGGAATGCCATAATGAGGCACATGCACAAACACGAAATGTAATCGAGAGTGTGTTTGGGCTGCTCAATTCTCAGTTCCGGTGCCTGGACGCATCTGGTGGAGCCTTGCAGTGCTCACCAACTACATGTACCCAAATAGTCATGGTATGTGCTATGCTACACAATATGATCCTGTGAAAACAGCTGCAGCAGGAGCAGCATAGGGCCGGGCTCAACAGCCCCCCACCATTCCCAAGGCCATCACTGGAAGAGCGTGACTCGGAGGAGGAACAACTTGAGCCTGCCACAGTAGGCAGAAGGAGGCATGCCCAGTATGCTTTGGCCTTGGCAAAGAGGCAACACATAGCATATACACTGGCTCAGTAGGAACCCTGGAAATTATAGCTCTCTCCAACTTGCACATATAGTAAAAGGGATGCCTAACTTGACACTACCTGTTAACAAACATGTATAGGGCGTGTAAAATGTGCATCCGACATAGGCAGCCCTGCAGCACCACCTGAGGCATGGTTGTTATGTGTTAAGAAATATAAAGCACTGCTAAACATCTCTCACCACTATTTAGTATATGTAAACAAAATTGCACACACTAAGTAGCACAACTATAGGCAATGTTGAGCAATATCGTGCACTGTTCAGCAATGTTGGTCAACATTGAGCAATGTTGTGCAAGTCTGGTCAAATGTGGGCATAGTTCAGCAAAAGCAGGTTAACATGTTCATATTTGCTTCACTTTTCTTGAAGCAGTCTGTTCTGGCATGTATGAAAATATGAAGCAGTGGCAGTTCTCCAACCCAGGATACAGTGCACTATAGTCACAGTATAGAACCACTAAACCATGACAGTATGTCAGTGGTCAGCTTGTATGAAAAAATGTTGATAAATCAATGCAAAGTATCTCATGGAAACCTTGCAGGCATAGCATAATCCCTGTTGAGTTAAGACACAAAGGTGAGGCTTGCAGTAAGAATAGAACCTGATATTCAACACACATATAGTATAAATGTTAATATTGGTAATGTTCACACACATTAACAAATGTAGTGGACCTCATACAGCAACATACTGCAAGGTCACACTGGGCATGCTCACACACTTGAATATATGAGACAAATGTCAGGCAACAAAACACTGAAAGTCTGAACTGGGCATGCTCACACACTTAGGGCAAGTTTGAGTACAGCAGTGGGCCACACATATCAGTCAGTTGCATGTGTCAACCCAGGAACCTCGCAATATTCACCAATCTGCCATTTGCACACAGTGATATGACAACAGACACATATGTAATATAGTGAAATCCTGTCATAATCAAATATGTTATGCAGATACCTAGGTTGTTCATAGAAAGTGGTAAAGCAAAGAAGAAACAAAACCTGCAATCAGTACCATCACTGAACAATGTGCATCCTGAACATTAACATAGGTTCAGAGGTTGACACTAGGCTATCTGCCCTAGGGTATGTAGAAGCCTATCCACAGTGTGTTTGTATTTTGCAACCCCGCTAGATCAGTAGACTGTGCCTGTGAATAGTAGGTCACACAAGATATCTCACAAATGTTCATTTCATTCTGCCTCTGTCTAGCAGGGACCCATAACATATCCCAGGGCTAAACATATGATCACCCATCCACCTGTGAAGATGTCACCTGTAGGTAGTCAGTGTGGGTCTGTGTGTATGTGGGACTGTGATCTCATTCCTGAGTGAGTGGGGCCTCTGTGATGGGAATCTGCCCCTCCAGCATGTCCTATTAACATCATTGCTAACATACCTGTCCCTGGAGCATGTAGCTGTAAGGGACTTTGATATCCTGATGTGGAGCCTGTCCATCTATGCTGTGATGGACATGGCTTCAAACAAAAGGCACAGACTGCATCCAAGTA
The DNA here is from genome assembly GCF_019279795.1 of Protopterus annectens. Taxonomy (NCBI): domain Eukaryota; kingdom Metazoa; phylum Chordata; order Ceratodontiformes; family Protopteridae; genus Protopterus; species Protopterus annectens. The sequence goes on from NC_056726.1 coordinate 174,404,724, forward strand.
GGCAGTAAGCAACTGTGGAGAGCTGGGGTCACCATAGCCAAACTGTGCATACCATCTGTGTGAGTCCCTAGATCCACTTGGTTAGGTACATTTGTGGGCATTCCAGTTGCTGCAGGTGTTGGGTAAGGTACATCCGAAATGGGGCATTGTATCCAAGCATGTGCCTCATTAGTATAGGGTCACAATGACCCCACCTGATCTGGATGTAAAACCCTAAGGGATAAGGAGGGCTAAATAGAAGGTGTGTCCAACAACATTGGCAGCGTGAATGTCAAAGGCAAGAGTACTAAGTATTCATGTCCCCAAATCACAAATCACACACACTGTACGTGATGTATCATCACCTATGTGGTAATGTGTGGGCATGATGTTACTACCAAAGGTGATGACTATGCATCTAAAGGAAAGTAGCTGTAGGCCATGGCTCTGGCACCAGTCATCCATCTCTGTTAACCCTTTCTGAGGATGCTTGTGCCAGCTGGGGAGTCGATTATGGCACACAGTTTGCAGTTATCTGCAGACATGGTCAGCCATATTCCTCCTGTGTTACCCAGTACGTCTCAGAAATATATACGGAACAAAAGAGGTCCCAGGACTGAGCCCTGTGGGATGCCACGTGTAACTGGTGTATAGTCAGACATGGCACCTGCAATACTGACCATGTGGGTGCTATCCATGATCCAGTTAGCAATCCATCTTGTGACATATGTGTAGATATTGAATCCGGTGATCTAATGTATAAAGGCCAAGTGGGGTATTGTGTTGAACTGGTGTGCGAGCTCCAGGTAGCCTGTGTGGACAGCCCTCTGTACGTCTATGGATCTGTTAACTGTTTAAAGACATCAAACAGGTGCAAGAGCCAAGATCTGCCCACAACAAACCCAAATTGTGTAGGATCCAGTGTCTGTAGGCTCACAATGCCTATGTGTATGTGTTCCATGACAATACACTCCATAGCTTAGCAGACCAGGACAGTTAGGCATATAGTGCGATATTGTCCAGGGTCCCTTGTGGTACCAGCATTGTGGAGTGGGTACACTGTAGCTGTACACCATTCCATGGGTACATATACTGTAGTAACTCTGATATTGAACAGTGCCATAATGTGAGTGTGAAGTTCGTCATGAATCTCGTGTAAGCCGCAGTCCAGGACATCGTCTGGTCTCATTGATGCTCTGTTGTCTGCTATGGAGAGGGCAGCACTCACCTGTTCATCTGTGATGTCAGGGATGCTACAACCTGTTGGGATGGACATGTGCACTGCAGGGGGGATGGTAGGGAAACATTCCCACTGAACCTGTTGTCCAGGATGTTTGCAATGTCAGTGGGTTCACTGTATCTTTTGTAATTATGCAGTAACTCACAGCATATCTGTGAGTTCCCACCCAGGTCCCTGACATAACTAAATAAGGCCTTGTGATTGTCCATAGTGTCTGTTGCAAGTGTCTGTTAGAAGTGGGCCTCAGATGAATCAACAAGTGATCGTAGCTATACCATAGTACTGATCAGAGATGCCTTCCTGATTGTGATTGTGCTCTATCATGTAGAAGCCTCCTCCTGTCCTTGTATAGCTCATTAATGGCCGTGGTCCACCAGACAGGTCCCCTGCCTTTGGAGGAGTGAGTCTTGTTATCTGGGATAACATGATCCATGCATTCCAGTAGTTGTCCATAGAATGGGTTTGTAAGGGATTAAGTGGTCTGAGCTGTAATTAACACTGCCCAGGGTTTTTGAGGGATACCACCTCGGTTTGTATAAGCATGACATTTGCTCAAGAGAAATATGTCACTGAGATCACCTAGGATGTGTGTTTGTATGGGATATGTATGTCCAGTGAGATGAATATATGTTCTGACCTTAACAATGAGGGGTATACCTCTGGTGTGGAACATAGAGTCCCCATGGTGGTGATGATCAGGTCCCACATGTTTTAACTTCCTGTGGTTGTGGTGACCAGGTCTGCCATAGCATTTGAGTGTAACAATCCTAGCAACTGTTGTGTGAGGGTGTCAGTGCTTGAGTAGTATTCCCAGTCAATGTTTGTGTATTTAAAGTCACACAATATAATGGTGTTTGGAGAGACCTTCACATTCCCCAGTGTTCCCAGGAATAATGAGTGTTATTCCCGAGTTTGGGAGTGTGGTCTGTAGCAGTCTACAAACTGAAATGCAGTTTGGCCCACTGCCAGTTGCACATGTACGTTCCCCGATGCTTTGTGCAGTGCTACCAACCCGGAGGTGTGTGTATGAATGATGTATATGGATACCCCCCCTATTGTTGTTGTCTGGTCCAAATCTTGTGTCCGAAAACCATGGTATGAAATAAAACCTGAGAGTGCTGGTGTGCTTTTGTGAGCCTGAACCAGGTGTCTGTTACTGCACATATATCGACAGTCTCCATACTGATGTGAGTCCTGAGTGCATGCATTCTGAGGGTTAGACATCAGTTGTTGAGCAGCATCACTCTCCATTTTCTTTACCCTGTAACGTCTATGGATATGGTTTAGCCTTCTGAGCCTCGCTTCAAACAGCCCCTGTGGGTGTGGCAAGAGCCTAAGCCAGTCTGTGAAAGCCTAGGGGTGACAGGTGCATGGCGTCCATAGTGAATGTACGTGGCATGTTGAGCATGTAATCCCAGGCTGACAGAGACTGGATCTCCTTTGAATGACAACAATATGTTAGGCAACTGGTAAAAGTGATCAGTTTGTATGTATACTGTGACATAGTACTTGGTGAGGGTAAGATGCTACACAAGGTCAGGGTCATACTGGCCTGGGCTACATGATCAGAGAGCTCCTCTATGTCTCTTGTCATGTAGTCCAGGGAGGAACGTCTGAGGGTTTACATGCCAGCATGGTCAATAATGGAGCCATATTTGTACTTGCAGTGGACTGACAAGAGTGCATGTGTCATGTGGCAGATCCTGGCACCCGACACACAGCACAAAGTGACCCTCTCCTTGTTCAGCCTGGTGAGTGGGATGTCAGTGTGACCGACAATTACAGTCACCTCATACAAGTGTATGAGGTGTGTTGTGTAGGCCTAAGGGAAGTGACTGTGTGGCACAATGACTCTGTGAACTATGTGATATGTGTGTATGGTTGTGGGTTAGCAGTTGTTTGTATGTCTGCTTTGGATGTCTCTGCTGCTTAGGCAGAGTATATTTAGATGCTCCGAGTATGTCTTTGTGTGTCAATGTATATGGCTTGCTGTTGTCATAGGTCCATGTGCGACTGGATTTGTGGTGTGTGTGGTTACCTTCACCAACTGATAGACTGTGCCAGTCATGGCATGGGAGAGCTCAGCCTCCTGTCTGTCTATACAGTTGCACCTCTCACATGTATCTGCGTTTGTTGGTAGGAGGACAGTGTTCTCTGTGTACATAACGCTGTTGTAACAATGCATCAAAATTCCAATATGCACCAGCTGGACTGGATAATACACACAAAACCGACCTTTGGACATGCCAGCATATAATGATGACATACACTGTTCACTGATGACTCCTTCAGCTATGTCAGAAATAGCAATGTACAGTCATATATGTCCGGAGTCAGGGTCAACTGTACCTGACTGACAATGTCGACATCCTGTCAGACAGGCCCATACATACATACCCACCTCCCAGTGACAAAAGGCCCTATCATCATACCAGGAGATATCACATGTAGAATGTGTAAACTGCTCCTCCCAAAGCCAAATTAATCCCATCACATGGATAACATTGTTTCCCCATATGTGTCATAAGTGAACAACAGAACGAACAGACTCTGCACCTGAACAGTCTGTTGAGCCTCACACTCTCTACAGGATCTTACACTGTTGAATGTGTTACAGCAACATGTGGCACACCCCACAAGTGTTGGTGCACAACAGACCATGGGAACTATAGTCCTATAAGCCTATGAAGTCCGAACTGCTAGTCCATGGAGTCCATCATGATTGCAGTCAGGAACAGAGCTATTGTAATCCGACAAACACACAACCCAAACGTCTGTGGTATGTTAATGAGCACATCATGTTCCCCAAACCTGCTAGATTTCTTGCAATGAAGCCACCCAGGACATACATCACTGAAAGGAGCAACACAGGTCCCACACAGACTTTGAATAGCCCTTTACCAACATCACAGACACATGTTGTATCCACAAAACCAACATTCTGTGCATGAATATGTATTGTCATATGAAGGAATGGTAATTTGTCCACAGATAGATCACACAAGCTATGAATTGTGGATTCCTGTTCAAGATGTTCAAACCTGCTGACCCACAAGGTTCATTCCTGGGATTGCATAACACTAAGTGCACACACATTACCATGTCCAGTCTGATGATGTCAGCATCCTACAAATATAGCAAGAGAATAAACACTGCACAGGAAAGCATATAGCGTGTCGTGTTAATGCATATCTCACTAGTATCATAACATAGTTAGGTAGGGGTTTGAATCCTGCAATTGCTGTGTGTGTGGGGGAGGTGTATGTGTGTGTGTGTAATCCCCTTTGGGAGGAGTGCCCTTGTTGTAGACTTTCACAACATATTAAAAGAGGTGAACACTTCTTTGCCAAGTGTGATGATGTCAGTATCCCACAAATACAGCAGTGGAGATTAAAACACCCAGTAAAGCATATAGCGTGTCATGTTAAGCATATCTCAGTAGCATCATGATATAGTTAGGTAGGGGTTTGAATCCTGCAATTGCTGTGTGTGTGAGATTCCCTTTGAGAGGAGTAGCCTTTTTGGAGACTATAGAAACACATTAGAAGAGGTGAATACCTCTTTGCCAAGTGTGATGATGTCAGCCTCCCACAAATACAGCTTTGGAAATGAGCACTGCCAATTAAGCATATAGCATGTTGTGTTAATGCGTATTTCCCCAGTGTCATAACATGGTTAGGTAGGGGTTTGAATCCTGTGAATGTGTGTGTGTGAGATTCTCCTTGAGAGGAGTATTCTTTTTGGAGACTGTGGAAACACATTAGGAGAGGTGAATACCGCTTTGCCAAGTGTGATGATGTCAGCATCCCACAAATACAGCTTTGGAAATTAATACTCCCAGTAAAGCATATAGCATGTCGTGTTGATGTGTATCTCCCTAGTGTCATAATATACTTAAGTAGGGGTTTGAATCCTGCAAATACTGAGTGTGAATGTGTTTGTGTGTGAGATTCCCTTTGAGAGGATTGGCCTTTTTGGAGACTGTAGAAACACATTAGGAGAGGTGAATACCCTTTGCCAAGTGTGATGATGTCAGCATCCCACAAATACAGCTATGGAAATGAATACTCCCAATAAAGCATATAGCCTATCATGTTAATGTATATCTCCCTAGTATCATAACATAGTTAGGTAAGGGTTTGAAACCTGTGTGTGTGTGTGTGTGTGTGCGTGTGTGTGTGTGTGTGTGTGTGTGTGTGTGTGTGTGTGTGTGTGTGTGTGTGTGTGTGTGTGTGTGTGGGGGGGGGGTGTCTAATCCGATGAGAAGATTGGCCTTTTTTGAGACTGTGAAAACACATTGAAAGAGGTGAATACCTCTTTGACCAGTTTGATGATGTCAGTATCCCACAAATACAGCACTGGAAATGAAAACTCCCAGTAAAGCATATGGCGCATCGTGGTAATGCATATGTGTCTAGTACCATGACATAGGTAGGTAGGGATTTGAATCCTGCAATTGTTGAGTGTTTGTGTGTGACACTGTTGAGCAATGTGTTGTGTGTTTTGCTTCTACTACTGTATGACATATCAGTAAAACAACAATATGTGCATTGCACACTGCAGGTATCTGTGTGGCAAATGCACATATGTACATGTGACCTAAATCGGTAACTGTGTGGACAAGACATATATGTACATGTGACCTCATTCACGTCATAGGTGTGAAGCCTGCTGTCAACACAACTACATCTGTTACCATTGACAGTTTTTGTTGCTGCTTCTTGGACCATATCTCACATATGTATGTATGTAACAAGTCCAGCCACTGTAGTGAGCTGTGCCCTAGGTCATCTGTGTCACACACACACACACATGACAGTTGTTATAGAATAGTGTGAGTGTTGGTGTATGCCTGTGGCATATGACAGACATGCCCAAATACAACACAGTCTGTCAATAATGGCCTTTCATGGTAGGTATACAACAACTCCATGTATATGCATACAGACACCTTATTGCTTACGTGATACACTGAGGGACATCAGCATAGCTTTGGGAATGTGGATATCAAAAGACAGATGAAATCACATGTGGCTGTCTGTACACACCGGTACTCCTGCTACATGTTGTGTACTACTGCCAATGTGGTACAATCAGGATACTATGTGTAGCAAATGTGGATGACTATGCTATTGTAGGATCATAGCTTCACAACATGGGTTTGTCAACAGGTATGTGTCTGTATAATACCCTTGTGGAGGATAGGTGTCTAATCCGGGGAATGCTTTGTAGGCCACTGTATGCATCACCAGATGTACATATCCCTAGTGTGTCTGCTTGTACCTAGGATGGACACATGCCAAACAGGAGTGGTCACGGGAATGTGTGGTGGTCATTACCACTGATAACTGGTATAGTACAAAACCGGAAAGATTCTAATGCTACTGTGTATCCTATAGCTGTGTGTCAGTTGTCAAGACATCATGCAACGATTGGTTAAAATCAGGCTGTTGAGGTTATGTACACTACCAGAATGCTAACCATTGACTGATATCAACAGTATCACCCACAGCATAGTGTCATATCATGTCATACACACATGTGTACCCAAATTGTGACATATGTGTAGTGACATGCATATTGGACACCAATAGGAAATATGAAGTATTAACACTGTGTAATACAGGGCATGTCACCCTTCACATGTGCCCACCATGCACATACATGCAAACCGTGCACCTCCACCATGTTCACAAATGTACACCTTGGAATCTGTACAGCACACATCACAGACGTTACATCCACTCAATGACACATGCTGCCAGTACCACACACATCAGCCAACTGGCACATGTGTGGACAATCCATGTTTGGAATTAACACTGGTGTAAACAATACGAAATTGATAATCACTGCTGTGATGCATCATGCCTGCTCAGATACAACTACAAGGATATCATTACCCAGTACTGTTCACAACATGCTAACATTGTTACACTGCTAGTAGGTTACCCTGTGCATCAGCACCATGTTATCCTGTTCCTACATCAATGTCACAGATGACAGGAGGTGGCACAGTTTCATCATATGCACAGGGTGTGGGATTGTTTTCCAGAGCCCGGCAATGACCCATCCAATCAACATGTGTGTGTGTGTGTGTGTGTGTGTGTGTGTGTGTGTGCGTGTGTGTGTGTGTCTGCATGCACACAGTACCCCCTTGTGGCTGCCAAATATGGGAGTTTGTGGGACAGCCACAGACTGTACCTGCCAGGCTGTACAGATCACTGTCTCTGGCCATGGACACAGTACCTGTGCCTGGCAGGGGTGACACAGACTGTATCGGGTACTAAGCCAGACTGAGTACCATCATCAGAGGCAGAAGGATGTTGACTGGACCCATGTCCCTGCTGGGACTGGCCAGAGCCACGTACACATGGTCGTCGCAGACGGTCAACCGACAGCCCAGCCGCAACATTGCTGGGGCTGGTACTGGCACTACTGGAGCGGCTGGCACTTGGGTGTCATCCGCAACAGCTGCCAGCTGAGGATGTTGCTGGCATACATCCACGTCGATGTCCAAGCCATCCTGCACTGCCCTGGCACATGTACATAACATTGCAGCAGACACCAAGTGTCTTCCCCCAACGTCTATCAATGACATCGGTGTAATTGCGGATGGCACCGGCAAGGTCATGGATACTGTCATTGATCACAGTGTTATGAGCCCTCTGTGCCCTTAGTCCCTGCCTGGTGTACCGTTCCATACATGCCTGTGATTGCATCACAGCCCGGAACAAACCTGAGGTTGTGAGACCTGTGTGGGCACGCCTGCCAGGGGCATTATGGCCAGTGATGCTCCCACGAGAACCCTTGGAAATATGTCTATGTGGTACCGTTCCGTGTGTCTGGGCATGGCTGCTGTGTAGGGTTGCATGTGCCATGGATACCACACTTTCCTGGTCAATGCCTACCTTATGCTGTTCCTCACCTAAGGCCATTGGTGTTGAGGGATGTAATGGCAGTACATATGTGCGCATAGATGGGGTGGAAAGCTGTGTACTGTCAATTGGTGGACCACCGACAGACCCTGTCAAACATGCATGTGCCACTACACATGTATCATCATGGTCACTATTAGTGGCAGTGACCTCAGGTTCCCTGCTGCACCCATCCAACAATATCTCAGCATCTGTGAGAGGGTGACAGGAAGCACACTTTACCATCTGTACAGGATGTTCGCACACATGCACACATGAACACATGTACACATGAACACATGAACACATGCACACATGAACACATGATCACATGCACACATGCACACATGCACACATGCACACATGAACACATGAACACATGCACACATGAACACATGAACACATGCACACATGATCACATGCACACATGCACATATGCACACATGAAAACATGCACACATGCACACTAATACACTACACATTCAAGTTGACACACACACACCAACAGCAATATGGAACATAGTCGTTAGTGGTTGATGGTGGAGTACAGTATCACAAGCCAAAGAGTCCTCTCACACGTATCAGCATGCAGGATGTGTGTTGCTCGACAGCATGCAGTGTGAGTGTAGAGTCCTTGTAGATAACAGTATACATATCGTTGATGCATGTGTGTTGTTCACTGACTGGCCTCACCCTGGTAGACAATGTGTACATGGACAGAATATTGCACTGCAAGTCTGAAGCACTTTCCAATATCCTGTGCATCATCACTCATAGGTATACAAACCATGTCCAGATGCATACAACTGTCAGGTGTCTAATAATGAATGATATGTGTAGTACTCCAGGTACTGTAACTGGATGTAGTGTAGTACCATGAGCCATTATCAGGCAGCATCATGTGGTCACTCAAGGACACTGATGCATGTCACACTGGCAACTATCTTGCTGTACCTGACCTGCACCACTTAGGCTACATTAAACAGTTCACAGACAGTTGTTGCATGGGCATGTCATTTGTTCAATAGGGAGCATTGCCTAACATGACTCTGTTGTGTGTTGATGCATGTCACACTGCCCCATGATAGGCCTGTACCCCCAGGTATAGTATGTGTGCTGTGTTGATGACATATGGGATACTGGAGTATGACCTTACAGCAGGTGTCTAAATATGCCATGTGTATCATATTAACAAATACTGCATATGACAAACTGGTGTATGTTGTGTGCATGTGTATTGACTATGCCTATACAATGTCCGCTACAGTGTACACCTCTTGTTTGTGATGCTCTGTGTGTTGCATTTGTATGAGTCAGCTATTCATGTCACTGGGAAGTGCATAGTCACACAGAGAACATGCAGAGCATGCACTATCTGTAGGTGTTTAACATGTGTATATGGCCTACAACTCTCCTATGACATGCACATGTTATATGCTATATTGACTGTAGCCCACTCACCAGCATGGGTCTGCTGTCTTGCTATCATGCCAGAGGGACCTGCAAGGATATGAGACAGTATGTCAGTGTCAATAACTACGGCATTGCTTCTGTGAGTCTGCAATTATACAGTAGTACATGGGGTGACAGTCACAGGCATACAGATAATGTCTCCAGATATCAGTATTGCATGACACCAGGCTCCACATATTCTGCATACACAGTACACATCTGATTAATGCATATTATAACACTTGGGATAACAGTGGTCTATGGATATGCCATGTTACCTGCACTCTCATTATTGCTGTGCTGGGTGACTCTGGCCTCCATGATGACACAGGTGTGTTGTACTGGTTGGCCAGGAGCCACCACACTGAGGAGCAGCTCTTCCACTCTGGGGAGGGGGGATGTGTAGCAGCACCACCACCTGTGGCAAGCTGTTGTCTGTGGATATCGGAGGCATGCTGCTAGACATGTCTGATTAAATCACTGCAGTGATGATGTACCTGCTCATAAGTCCGATTATGCATGCCTACATCATTCACCCAATGGACAACATCCTGCCACAGTGCAGTGCGACCGTGCTGGTCCTAGCAGGATCTTGCAAACAGAAGATTATAATGTTGGATGAGTGCATCTGTGATAACTTCCTCCTCCTCAGGGGTATAGAATGGCTTTCTGTTGTGTGCCATAACCCTGGAAGACAATTAAACAGTAATTGTGAAAAAGCCATGTTGCACACTCAACATTCTAATGTACAGACATCAATGAAATGCCATATATAGCAACCTATTGGCTGTCAGTAGATACACACTTTTAATAACACATATGACTGCTAAGACCACAACTGCCTGACAGTGCCTGGCACATTCTATATACCAAACCATGTTCTGCACAGCCACAAAGTGAAACCAGTATGTAGGACTATACAACAGTACATGGCACACTGTATGTGACACAATGCAACACCTAGCCACAGGAGGTGTATATGAATCTAATACATACAGACATTTGTCATCCATTTAAATCTATGTACAGTATGGTTACAGTACTAGCAGTACACCACACTACTTGTTGATAGCAAACCCCTCAGTAACATATGTGCACATTCACCACTATAGGTGGCATACTGCTGTACAACACTATACATGTTGCTAGATATGCACCTATATCCTGTGACACACATACCAACTAGGCCATGTTACAGGCATACCCACACACACATCAGACATACGTACAAGACACAAGGGTATGGCAACCCAGATTACAGTTACCTGTGTACCATACATTACTGTGTGTCAGCACATACAAAACCTCATGCCTGAGGTATGTGATGTGTGAGGATTAGAGGTAACAAACAAAAGTGTGATACCAAGCCATGTGGATATAAACCATACTGTGCAGTTGGGGCATACAGCTTCAGGTAGTACTACAGTCCATATGTGACTTTTATTCACTAGCATTAACAATCAATAAGCATACGTGTACTACTTTAGCCTACAAAGACACACTCCATTCGACAACATGGGACTACGTCACAACATATGCCCTACTGATTTTCATGCCTGGCAATAGCATACGGACCTTTTGATGTGATTAGATCTGCAACACTACATACCATGGTATACACAGATTCCCACTAGGCTATCACACTTATACACATCATTGACACATTCACATACACATTCTCCATCACACACAGTCAACCTCATATAGCATGTGTTGCAACAGGTACATGCGTGTGTGCATCGTGTCCTAGGTAGCTGATAGGCTGTTATCCATAGGGCCTATGGAAGCCTACACATATGGTACCCTGCACTACAACACACATGTAATGTAGGTCCATGTGCCTCTGTCATGCAGAGCCACAGTGGTGATTACCAGGTTGTGTTTCCTATCTCACATGCAATCATCATGGTTATTGATGGCAACTGCTAATGAGGACCTTCATATGCTGTTGATAGGTAGTTGGTTCCACAGTATGGTATGTGTCTGTGATGATGATGTGCCAGTCGGGCATGTTCTGCTTTTTACATTACAAGGTGTTGATCAGTAGAGTGTGTATCTTGTCTGGTGTTTCATCTGTTTACATGGAGCACGTCCAACACCTGTGGGTTTTCCATAGCTTTGTATGTTAGGCAGGGGTAGCCTCTGGGTAGGTGGTATGTGACACAGTGTAGCTCTGGTTTTGTAAGGCAGTCATCATAGGGCATCTGTTGGAATCTGGTAATACTCTTTGTGAGATATGTGTCTGGCATCTACTGTTGCTGTGGATGTCTTCTGATGTACATACCAACAGGGACATTGTACTCTATGATGGGTGTTATGACTGATGAGTGGAGTGGAACCCTGACCTTTGTTTCCATGGATGACACACATTTTCTGATGATATGTGGACTGTACTAGGTTTACATGACTAGTGTGGCACAGTGATCATCATTAGGGACACTACTGTCCACCTGTGTCCCGTAGTCTCTTATCACACCTTCGGTGTTGAGTACACTTCCACCTATGTGTTAGTTCATGGGTACAGGGCTTTTAACTACAGGGATGGCAATACATGTACAACATTCAGCTGGAGCGTACATTTTAACATCCACTGGTGTACACATTGATATGCATATCAGCACATATACAGTCCACCTTTCATGGTGGGAATATCAATTATGCAAAGGTTGAGGGGGATACAGTTATGTAATGATATTGCACAGTCTTGTGCAGAATACATAGAAGGTGTTCTCAGCCCATATATGTTTAGCAGAACCCCATATCTGGAAGACTATATACCTAACAAAGCATACCCACTGCATTTGAACAACACATGTCATATGCCAGCACTGTATGCTGTCTTGTTTGACACACACTACAACCTACATATATATATATATGCACATAACAACCTGCACTAACATATAAATGTCTGCCCTTCAAAAACAGTTGCAGTATGTCCCTTGCTATATGCACATGTTCAGATGCTCATAAATCAGACACACATGTATCTCGACATATGTGTGTGCCATACAGACACAAGGTCCAGACTGTTGTAAGTCCATACACCTCACGGATGACCTGTTTGGCCTTGCTACAACACGGACAGTTGTCACATGTGTGCATACAGTAATAGTACAAGGGTATACATAGCTGCAAATGATACATTACTATGCTAGCCTGCTACAGCGGTTGCCAATGCTAAGCTACACATTATGTAACTATCATGCATGTCTTACTCTGTGACATCCAAGTTTATCTAGGTGTTTGCAATACTCCCCAAAACTGCCATTAAATCCAGTACTTTACAGACCATAGATAACATGTTCAGATGTTTGACATGTACTGCTGAGCTACAAATGTCACTCTTATGTCCCACTGCACACAGCTACCCAACAATTTCTCCATGGCAATACTTATGCATGGCATCAGTGCATACATACCTACTGCTGCCACATATGCATGTATCAGAGGATCTACAGTACTATACATGACCATCTACTACCTGCAGGTAACTACAAACTGTTACATACCTGTATGCCCCTTCCAGGTCCGTCTGTGTATGGTTTATTTATTTTTTGGTACAGAAATGTACTGTTGTTTTTTTTTTTTTTTTTCCTGCTTGGGGTTGTTCACTATGTGGAACTTGCAATTTAATGATTGCATGTGGGGATAGCAAGTACTATATTCTTTTATAGGTATCTGCACATGTGCATGTGATGCCCTCTGCACCAATTGTTGCCCAGCATTTGGTAAATGCATACAGCCTGCTGAGTGGTAATTGCAGTACTCACTGTCATAACAACCCAATACTATAAATTGCTAAGGTATGTAGGCATCACCCTTTCAGATATCCAGAGTGGGGCTCATGCTTGTTTGCTGTGGACACTGTTGTGTAAGTCAGAAGATTGGTATATGTCTTATAAATGAAGCTAGAGGTGAAGACAGTGATGTACATGTTATACTCAGACCTGACTGTTGCCACTTCCAATACTGAGCTATCAGTGTAGAGTTTTACTCACCACTACAAACGCTTACACAGCATTTATGTGACTATACTGGGAATATTAATGTACTGACTTCTGCAGGGTTTATGTTTTTTACTGTTAACATTAGCACAGGGTTTGCAGGACAACTGGACAATTCCTGCACTGAGTATGGCTACCTACACACTTGGTAGACCCTAAATGCACAAGATTCTTTTAATTGGGGGGGAGGTGCTTACATACTGAGAGCATTATGCATTAATGTGTGAATATTATCTTACTGGACTTGCAGGATTGGTGTGTACCTGTGGGTTTATCAGGCAGGTTGTCTGTCTGCATGGTTCCCACCTGTGAACTTACCCAGATGGTAGCCAGAGGTTACACTGTCATTCTTTGTCTGTGCAACTCACAGGTGTTTTCAGCACTGTTACAATGGAATTGTTACAGTTAGTTGCTACCAGTACATGGCTACATCCATTGGTATTTCTGTGTTATACTTCTACATAAGGGTATGCTTTGGGAGGTCCTAAGAAAGCTATTTGCAGAGTGTGTAACAGCAGTATAGCCTATATGCCTGTGTGTTTGGGCCTTTGCCGGGCCTATGGAACAGTCAGATACATCTTTGCATGGTGTCAGGGATAGGTAGTTGAAAGTGAAGTACACCTTACACATAATAGGGACAGCAGGTGTATACTTCAGTGAAGCAGTGCATATGGATTAGTACTCCTTTCATGACATACAAGCGGTGCCTACTGTTATTATTGTCAGTATTCATTGTGTAATAGCCCACCTTTCTGACTGACGTCAGTACTTTTCTGAGGGATTCTGAGGGACACAGCTAAAATATGTTTCACAATCAGGGACATCCCTGGGAAGTTGACTGAGTTAGGAGGTATGGCCTCTGCCCTACTCAGATATGCCAGTGTTTGTCCTGCTATGATATTGTGTGGGGGTTGTAAAGTGCCTCTGCAACATTATTTTCTGCTTGATTGGCTGCTTCTCACATCACACTCATGTAATGCAATACCACAATAATTGCTGGTAAAGATCCACAGAACAGGCTTTGTGTTATGGCCTTCCTATTTTTCCTTTACATTCACTCATTGTAATGCATGATATATTTTTTGCAGCACCAAGTTAATGTATATCTGTTGTGGCTTAGTGGTACTTTATGCAGTCTTATGTGTCCAAGGTCTGGGGTTTGAGACTGACAACGGTAATTTATTTTGCTGCTGAGCAGAACAAGGGCCCTGACCTAGAGTGACTAAGGCACTTTTAAGCAGTTGTAAGTGAGTTTGCATGGGTTTGCATAACGCTTAGCGATGCTTAGCTAAGCGTACACATGCGCACACTCGCTTAAACTCACTTACTACTGCTTAAAAGTGCTTACTCCCGCTAACCCCTGTGTTAATTTCTTTGAAAGAAAAGAAAATGGGGAGATAGGAAAGTGGTGAAAAAGGGGGCACAAAGAGGGAAAGACAGTAAGAAAACAAACTCGGGATGTGCAGGACGGGTGTAGGGAAGGTCCATAGCTGCCTATTTCTTTACCAGCAACAGCTGTGCATATGTTGCAAATTTGGAGTGAAATTTGAAACCTTCCACCCCTGAGAGAGGGGTAAGGACAACAAAGTTTGTTGTAATGCCTATTATAATTATCAGTTTACATGTCCAGCAGACATGTGTGCGAAATGGTCAGCTATGTATGGGGCATAATTTTTTGTGGGTACAGATTGCCCTTTTTATTTTTTTTCAGGGGAGAGTGGAAAGTGAGGTAGAGGAAGTAGGTATATTTGGGGAGGCAGGTTGGGTATGTAAACAGACAAGACAAACAAGACACATACAGGGGCGGAGTATGACACATGGGGTGGGTGAACACAATTGATGGGGATGGATGTTTGGAAATCACAAGCCCATGAGCCCACAGATGGTAACAATGGGACTGAGATCCCCACCCATGGGCAGTCACCACTTCACAGACCCGAGGGTCACTGTGCTGGGGGATGCGTAGGAGGGGTAGGCACACCCACAAGTCGCTCCACTCTCGCCTCGAGCTGGCGTAGGGGGTCAGCGACTAAATGCTGGATTTCCCTATGCACTACAACCCAGACCCTTTGTAGGGTGACAGGAGGCCCTTCTCCACCCATGCTTGCAGGGGGGGAGAGCCCCATCCCCTGCAGCGCTTCCACCCGAAGGTGGCACAGGACCAACAGAGGAGGGTGGCCCGGGCTGGGCACCAGACCTGCTGGTGCCAGGTGCAACTGCCAGCTGAGGAGGGCCAGGTGGGTCCGCTGGGACAGGCCTTCCCATACGTTCTGTGATTAGGTGTGTTTAATTACAACATAGACAACAGCAATCCAAGTTAGTTGTAACAGCATGTAGTAATATTCCCATTAACCCAACACACCAGTGTTACAACAGTTGAACAGCAAGCATAACACATGCATGTATTGAACGACAATGGACATTACAACTGCATGCAAGGATGATTGGTGGCAACAGGCCACCAAGATTGTGGTGTTTTAACAGGGGACATGCATCAAAGTAAATGCAGATTTTATATAACAATAGGACATATGTCCCAACAAATGTTATGAGATTAGACATACCCACTGAGGTGTGGAATTGCATTGTTTATGCACATGGAGTAGGGTATAAAAAGAAACATCCATTAACATCTTATTAGTACTTTAACTGTACACTACATTCCTATTGACTGCAGGTGTATATCCCCTACATGTATTATTACACTAGGCAACATGCATTTGATTGCGTTATGGGTTTGGCTACTTCATTATATACCTGACCTATATCTGACATAGTAACTGTCCAAGATGCAGATGTTACTGCTACATACTTGTATTATATTTACTTGTTTATGTATCTGCACATCTGGATGTGTTCACGTGACTTTTTCACTTGATTTTCTACACAACCCTACTTTTCAGGTAGCACACTAACATTTCTGGGGAACACCTTGACAGGCTACTCGTGTTCCAGATTTACCTATGCATGTCAGCTATTTCACAATTGTTGAGGACTGTTACATACTTCACAGCTACTGGCACTTTCTTCATCCACTTTGTATGGGACTGCACTACTGGGGGTTGTCAGCACTTAATACAACAGTAACATTTCTTCACTGCAAGGGTACAGCAACATTTCTGAGTAACTGCCACATACACACTGCAAGTATTATACCTTTCTTATTTACATTAAAACTCTTTTCTACAGGCTCTCTCCTTTATTTGACATTACACTGCATACACTAGACCTATTCAGGACATATTATACCTTTATTGATACAAGACTGTTCTTCAGGCAAACTCACTTATTTTCTATGACAGTGCATGCAGAGATAGTATTCCAGACATGTTTTTGCTTTATTCATGGGTTACTACACTTTATTCCTGGCTATCTGGCTTATGATATGTAACAGTACATGCAGAGGATTTATTCAGGGAATGAATGTTTTATGCTTCACAGCTACTGCCACTTCCTTCATCCACTTCCTATGTGACTGCACAACTGTGGGTTGACAGCTCCTAATACAACAGTAATATTTATTTATTGCAAGGGTACAACAACATTTCAAAGTAAGTGACACAGATACACTCCAAGTTTTATACCTTTATTAATTACATTGAACACTCTTTTCTACAGGCTCTCTCCTTTATTTGATATTACAGTGCCTACGGAAGACATATTCAGGACATATTCTACCTTTAGGTTACAACACTCTTTTTCAGGCCTGCTCACTTATATGTTATGACAGTACATCCAGAGATAGTATTCCAGACTTGTTTTACCTTGATTGGTGGGTTAGTACACTCTATTTCTGGCTCACTGATGTTTTTTATATAACAATACATGCAGAGTATTTATTCAGGACATTTTATTGCTGTATTATTGGGCTAAAACACTTTTATCATGCTCACTCACATATATCATGTAACAATACATGCAGAATATTTACTAACCTGCCTGGTGGCGCAGCCTTAGCAGCCTATCTGCATAGGCTTGCTGATTTATAGCATGAGCACCTGCAGCTGTGGAGTAAATGAAGGGATATTGAGACATACCTATCCATTATTTAGACTATATTAGCTTGTCTTACATACTGCATTCCATGGCTACCTACTTAGTAGTGGGGCATCATGCATATGACAGGCCTCCAGGATCCACTGGTTCAGAAGGTCCTGCTTACGTCTTTTCAGGTCTGCATGGTGGTGATGGACCTGTTCACCAGTCCGAGGGATGCCTGTGGCACTGATGAGTTCATGAGCCAACCGGTTCCAAGCCTCTGCCTTATACTCCATTCCTTGGAACTGGCCCTGCAGGAATCGAGTCTCATGCTGATGGACTAGGAGCCAAACCATGTATCTTGACTCCTCTATGCCCCAGCATTGCGCTCAGAAGCGTGTACCCTCTTCAGCACCAGACATTCTAACTGCAGATGGGACTACAATCAGTTATGGCGAGTATTTCTACCTATGCAGCTTAAATATGCCGCATTTCCTGCACTTTTCTGTGATTGGCCATTTTTGAATATTCTCTGCTGACTGCAGACCTGCTTAGCAATGGTTAATCTAACATTTATTACTATATATATATATATATATATATATATATATATATATATATATATATATATATGTTAACAGTGGATGTTTATCCTAAGCTGTCGTGGCTTAGTGGTTCAGTATTTTGATTATGGTGCACAGTGTCCTGGGTTCAAACCTTATCATTGCTTTTTATTTTATTACTGTCAAGACAGGTTAGGGGGCCTGGCTCTGTTTAAGCAACTTTGCTCTACGTTGCTCCACGTTGCCCGACAGTGCGCTGGTTGGCACGGCGCGCACCTCCGTGCAAACCAATTGCGCTGGGTAAAACACTATTTAGCTATGGGCAACTACATTCGCTGGGTAAAGCATGATTTAGCTATGGGCAACTACATTGTGCTGGGTAAAGTGTGATTTAGCTATGGGCAACTATATTAAGCGTTGCTTAACTGCAGGCAATTATATGTCAGGTGGGACTCGAACCATGAATGCCTCCTCTTTGTGCAAAAGCTCTACCACTACGCTATTACTATTTGGTGTAATTTGCATAAACATTCCTTATTATGCTCTTCCATGTCGAGATTGCTAACTGCAGCTAAGCAATGGGCACACCCACGCACACAAGTGCAAATACGGGCAGCTATATTGGGAATTAGAAAAAAAAAATAATGTTTTACTTTTTATAACTGTGCTGGGGGTTTACAATGTCAGGGAGTGTGGTGTTGGGTACATGGACATTTGAGTGGACTCGGTCTTGTGTGTTGACATTTTGCATTTCACACACTTGCAGGGGCATAGACCTTTACACTGCTCGGCAGTCGGACACACCCCCTGCTTGCCTGCACGGTCCGTGTTGGACTTGGGGTTGAGTCAGCATGCCCTCATGAATATTCATGGCATGCTGACATCATACCATTCAACTGCAGCCTCCGAGTAAGACTTATTTAGTCTTACACAGAGGATTTGTGAATCCGGGGGAAAGCATCAGTTCTCTGCAAAAGAGTTACAGTATCTTATGATACAGATTTATTCTTTGTCTAAAGCACTACAAGTGATAAGGTAGACACTTAGCTTTTGCATGACGATGATTATGTCTGTTTATGACCTTAGAAGGGAAACATTGAAGAATTGCATTTAAAGTCACATATGACATATTTTAGGAGGGTGTGTGTATTTATATGCATACATGTCTCCAGTCAATTTATTATCTTTTCATCTCTGCATTATACACAGATGGTACTCAATAATGATGCTGTCCCTTGTATCAGTATTTAATAACTATAATGCAGTCTATGTGTCGAAAGAAAAATGTTTAATGTTTTAAGACTGTGAGTGAAGGGTAAAGCTTAAAGATTTTTTTTAATGCTTTCATAAGGCTCTCTTATTACTTGCAAATAAGTGCATTTTAAAAGCATTTCCCTACAATATATATATATATATGTATATATATATATATATATATATATTTTTTTTTTTTTTTTTCCTGTTACAATTTATACCATGATCTATACACTGAATATTAAACACTCAAAAAATTAAAAAAAAATGCTAACCAAAATAACCAATGAGACAGTCACCAGGTACAAACCTCTATACCAGCCAAATCTTTCATCTAAGGCTTTTATCCTAATAATAAGGAAAGAGGGTGGCCGTGGTGGTGTAGCAGTTAGTGTTGTTGCCTCACAGCAAGAGATTCTCCAGTTCAGTCCTCGGCTGGGGTGCCTTCTGTGCAGAGTCTGCATGTCCTCCCTGTGGTCGCGTGGGTTTTCTCCATTTGCTCCGATTTCCTACCACATTCCAAAGGCATGCTGTAGGTGGATTGGACACTCTAAATTGGCCCTATGTGTGAGTATGTGCCTTCTGTGGAAGGTTGGGCACCAGGCTGGCAACTCAACACTGCAAAACTCCACTGCCAGTGAGGAGACAGGTGATCTGCTGTCGTGACCACTAACTGGGAAAAGCTGAAAGAAGATCCTAAATAATAAGCAAAGACTTCATCAGAAGGAAAAAACATACAACAAGCAGATTATTTAAAATAAATCAAAAGATATCACATTATAAAACTCAACCATCACTTCAAGAAACCAATTGCATTCTTTAAAATGTTAACTATATTAATATTTTTATTTATTTTATTTTATTTTACATTGGTTAAACGGGATGGTCCGACTGGACACAGGTCCATTTTCAGCGAAGGACTGTGGAGAAAAGCTCAACAGTAAGTAAAATTTTACACAATATGTTAAAATACAATATACAGAGAAATTTCAAACAATATGTTAAAATACAGTGTGCAGCAGAAGACATAACAAGAACTATATATACAGGAAAACATAGTTACACATGGTTAATAACAGAATAAGTATACAAATTCAATCAGCATCTGAGAATACCTAGACTGTAATATATATTACAGAAGGTATATTAGGAAGTGAGGTATATAAGTGGGTATATATATATATATATATATATATATATATATATATATATATATATAGATATAGATTGATAGATATAGAGGTAGATATAGATACAGAGGTATATATATAAAATGCAATAGATGTTACAAAACGTAATAAAACTACTTTATATTATAAAATCATAATTTTGCCACTCTCATTTTTAATACACTAATAATTTAAATATGATCATTGATACCCGGGGCTTTACCTGCATTCAAGCACAACTGCCAAACTAATTTCCTGCACTCAAGCTTGTTCTCCAAGTCATCTTTTCTAAAATTCTTGCAAGTCATACAATGTCTAAGTAAAACATTGGTGAGATAATTTATTTTCAGACCATTCACATGCTGGTAAATACTTTGCTGAAATCATTGTTGGTTGTGTATGATCTCTGTAGCTGATGTTGGAGTAATAGTCAGTGACCTCTGCAGTGTTAAGACTACATGTGGTGATCAGATCGTACCAAAGAAATGTTGAGTGGCTTGGGTAAATACACCTCTTTACTGCTACTTGGAATGTGTAGGCCACTCACCTGGACTGGCTTCAAAGATTAGTTGTCCTCATCATATGGATGAGAGTGTGTTTTCCAAATCAAATACAAGGTGGACTTAAACCAGAGAGCTTGAAAGAAGACTTCAGCTGACAGAAATGTTAGACTCAGGAAGAAGAATATGAAATTTGTCTCAGCAATGGAGAACTTAACTGGCACTTTAGCCTTGCACATTTGTGTGAGGAAGTTGTAAAAGTTTGTTAGTTCAGTCTATAGGTCTTTTATAGACATGAAGAAGGCTTATCTCCCTATGGGTTAGACTGTGTTATGGGACATACTGCACAGTCATTCTGGTCCACAAATGAATACAGTCAGGTTGTCCATGCAGTCTTGAAAGTAAGTCAAATGTGTTTATGCTACAATGCTACACATAAAGCTCTGCAAGACTGCTTCGTATTATCAATCTTTGTCCATAATTTTCATGGACAAGGAAACCAAAATACAGCCAACATTGGGAGGTAGTCTGGTTTTGGATACCTTGAAGTGGTATTACTGTTGCTTGCAGATGAAGTTGTATTTGTTTCATGCAGCTATGTCTTCATGCAGCTTAATTGCCCCTAAGTCTTACACATGCTTAAACAATACAAATATTCAAACTTAACATGAAGGGGATGGCATGATAATCAATATTTACAAATCTTTGACACCAGTACTTTAAAGAAAAGAGTTTATTACTGAGTTCAGTTGTTGGGAGGGCAGATGGCTGCACTTAATGGAAAATTTTAAATACCTCTGGATCTTGTTATAGTCTCATGGCAAGTGGAATCAAAACTGAAATAAATACAATTATCATTGTTTAATTAGAAATTCAAGCACTGGAATTAATGGCAGTGAGGCAGTGGCAGCAGGAGTTCTAAATTAAGTGTTTCCATTGTCATCTAATGATAATGAGTGTAAGAATGATATTAAGGTACAAATATAAGGTTTCTTCACATTAGTCAGTGAACCTCATGTACACATTAAGGTGAGGAGCTCTGGGCTCTACTCCATCAGATAAAAATGACCAACTAAACATTTGGAAAGATGCACCTTGGGCAGTTCCTGAAAGAGTTGCTGGTACAAACCACTGGGAGAAAGCCCTATGGCAGCTGTAGCTCATGCTAGAGAGACTATGGCTCTCATCTAGCCAGGGAACTCCATGGAGTTCCTCAGACCAAGCAAAATATACAGCTAAGGAAGGGGAAGTTTGGTTTGCTGTGCTTGCCGTATGTCCATTACAAACTACTCCAGAATTCTAGTAGAATACTGAATGAAATGAAGTGCTTCCCACACCATCATTGTAATTTATATCCTGATGAAAGTTTGGGAGAGAGGAAAAGATTTGTTGTGAGCTGTATGGACACATCACATGTGCTGGGTCATATGGGTCCAATATTTCAGTGAAACAGTAATGTTAGTACAGTGACACTGAACCCCACCAATAACTAATCACAAAATAACACAACAGGCCAGGATTTCAGAGGGTACCTGCATGGTATATGCTTGCCCCATCTCCCAGCTCTAATGGAATCAACAAACTGAATCACTCTTCTATTTAAAGAGGTCACATTTAAAGCTTTGCAGTGACCATTCTTGAGTACTAAATATATACTGCCCTCACAAAAACATCAAAATTATATATATATATATATATATATATATATATATATATATAGATAGATATATATATATATATATATATATATATATAGGTCCCATTTAGGTGATCAAAGTTACAGAACTTCGAATCTCATATGGCCGAAACCATATGATCGAAGTTTTAAAATTCAGAACACCTAAACGGAGATCAACATACAGCACAGAATGGGAATTTTCCCTTTTTCTCACTGTTGTGAGATCTCGGACTTGGTATATTTAAATAGCAGGGGGGTTGTGGGAGATGCAGGGGTGCTGGACCCCCTGCATAAACATGTATTAATTTGTTTTTTTTTGAATGTTCAAAGTTTTAAAACTTTGATCATGTGGTCCCAGCCATATGAGATTCAAAGTTTTGAAATTTCAATCATTCGATAGGGCTCCATATACACATACATATGTATGTATGTACATTTGTATATATATATATATATATATATATATATATATATATATATATATATACAGAGAGAGAGAGAGAGAGAGAGAGAGATCGGTTATAAGGGTATGTGGGATGCAGCCCTCTATATTGGAAGTAGCAGGAGGCTTGCCCCACCTGTATTTTCATAGTTTATTATCATAATTCTTGTACAATAGGGATCCAATTCATCATAAATCACACCACAAGAGAGTTATATAACACAATGGTTGGTATATTACTGTTATTATTAAGTGACTTCTCTTGTGTGGTATTCTCACACTGAAGATAAGTCATCTTGCAAGTTCTGGGCAATGAGAAATAGATAACTATAGTAGCATGTTTTTTTTTTTAGTACAACTATTTCTGCTTCTCAAGAGCCTACCTGACTTGCTTGTAACTTGGGGAACTCTTTTCTATCGCTTTCAGTTTATCTTATATGTTCTTATGGCAGCTCTATCATGACTCACATGTCAATACAGAGGAGAACAGAATTACAGCACAGACTTCCAGATATATATACAGCCTCATGGCAGAATAAAGTCGTGACTGAGGAATACATGATCCATGCTCAAATTACACTACAGGAATTAAGGGTACTATGGGGTGAGGGATAGGATAGGAGTGAGTGTCTGAGGATCATAAGGGGAAAGACCAGCATCTCCACTCACTACACATGTCACACATGCATGAGTGCAGTTGTAGTATTCTCAGCTGGGAGGCTAGGTGTATGTAGTAGCATGCATGTGCATATGCAGCGATATATGTATCACACAAGCCGCTGGGAGAGGGGCTAACGCTGCCTGCAGGATTTGAACTTTGGCCTGCACAAGAGCACATGACTCAAAGAAAAAAATAGGTTATAGAGCTGTCATCCAGACTGGTGTTGCCTGATTCTCATCTCCATGGAGGAATAAATGGGTCAAGTGTGGTACAGAAGGAATGGGGAGCCATTAGGCCAATCATCTTCAGCCGAAAAAGCTGAAAAAAGCTGAAAAATAAATTGGATTCTGACATTATTTTTATTTATTTATTTATGTATTTAAGTAATTTGAAATATCTTCATCCAGTACTATGTTTCAACTAAACAGTGTTCCTTGATAACATTGAAAAAGACAAACAAGCAAACAAACTAACAATTACAGCATATACACATAGGTCTAATTTCATATCTTATATGTATGCATGCTGGAAAGGTCCAATGCATCCTTTCTATCAGAAGATGTTATTTTTAATACACACATATTGATAATGATTAAGTAAGTTAACAAGTAGGAAGTAATCGCTGTAGTCCATTTCATTGAGAATATATTATATCCACTGTACCTGCATAGCATCTTGTTTCAGTGCCATTATGCCATCTATTACATTTTGTAAGAAGGCTAGAGCCCTGCTTACACTGAGCCAAATAGTATGTTTTATAACACTGTGCAATAGTAAGAGACTATAGCTCTTACTGTATGCTAGTACTTTAATACTACTTCTAAAACACATCTGCATAGCTTTGCAGAAAACATCTGATACAAACAACAGGCAGAAGAACTGAAGAGTAATATTTTCTTGAAATTAAAGCAAAAGTAAACATAACTTGTGTGACATTTTTGAAGTTTACTGACATTTCATAAATCATTCAAGAATACCAGTTAAGCTAAAAATATTTCTTCAGAGATGTGAGGCTGAAGGGGTAGGGCCCTCACATTATTAGCAACCTTATCCATGTTATTATCTGTAGTGATGAAACACGCGTCATGATTTAGACATGCTTAAATATATATTAGTTTTTTACAGAGGTCTATGGTGGACAGAATGAAAGACTGCAAGCAAAAAAAAAAGAATGAAAAAATTGAACTGTTATGAAATAGATTTTTACAATATTCAACAGAAGCAGAGGGAATTCAGAATATGTGGACAAAAAATTCATTGGTACTAGCTTTAAGACATTTTTAAGTTACAGCATGTCCTCTGTGAATTAGATGAAACCTACAGAGTTGGGAGAGTTAGCTGAGAGCAGCTCCCTATAGACCCCACTCTGTGTAAGTGACAGAGATCTGTCAGTCTCACAGACCACACTCTGCTTAGAATGGAGAAAATGCTACACTCCCAGCAGAGTTTATGTGAGCTCCATTCTTTTCCTTTTGTACAAGATAAATTTTGTCTACTGGCAATCAAATATACCTGTTTACTGAGCTGAGCTACTGATGTTGATTATCCGTTCTTTTCCCACTGATGCAGAGCAGCTATTTACCACTGTACTGCATACAAACAGTGTTCTAACAATTGTTATTTTCAGGCTTTAGCAACAATGTTCGTAAGATTATATATATATGCTCACTATGTTTTGTCATATTTTTAGTGCATTTCAGGAAAAAGCTTCTTTTATGAAAGTGCTAGTTCATCATGAGATGCGGGTATTTGCTTTGCGGGATCTCTAAACAGTGGGGGGGTGGTATTTTGCCCTTACCAAACTCTTCTTCAATCTTAGAGTTGGTATAAATAATAACCAGAGGTTGCGGGGGTTGCAGTGGGAGCTTGTCCCTCTTCAGAAAAGGATTTTTTTTATTTTCATTTGGCATGTTCCAAGGTTACTGCTTGAGGAATCCTTATCAATGTGTCGGTTTATTGAGTTTTGATCATTAATGGTCAATGTAATAAATGCTGATGTAGCAGGTCAGTGATGTATTGAAATTTAATTTCATATATATATATATATATATATATATATATATATATATATATGTGTGTGTGTGTGTGTGTGTGTGTGTGTGTGTGTGTGGGTATAGAAATAGAAAGACAAATATATATTTGTATATGTATTTGTCTCCCTATTGAAATGTCAGCACTCAAAATGCTGAGTGACAAAAAGCCAAAAAAAACCCTTAAAACCTGGAGAACAGCGAATCTCAAAAATTGCTCTTCTCCTTAACACTTCTTCTTGCAGGATGAACAAGCTCGCCATGCACCACTCTACCTCCCCCTGATCTCATATATACCTACTCTGAGATCACCATACCTCACAGAAAAGGGGATATTCTGTGAAATGGCATCTAGGACTTAGTATATATAAGTCCGATCATTTAGCCATTACATCTCTGCATTTTAGGACTCAGTATAGCAGGTCCCCATATTTTAAAACCAAGCTAAGGCACAAAGCATTTTGCTTCTTTTTAGTCAGTTTAAGGACTACTCATACCCAAGCATATGAACAGGATTTCCCTTCTGCTTCCGTAACCGTGTCTGCTATTTTTAACATTAACTGCTCTGTGTCTTTTTTACAGGTTAGTGTGTGTTTCTGTTTAAAATTCTTAGAAGACAAAGCTATGGCTGTGTGTGCCAGGTACATATATGTAGTTTAATGGCTTATAGACACAAGTCAGCTTGTATTGCCGTAATTTATGGAGTAGATGGATGCCACTTGTATCCTTATGAATATTGTCTGTTCTTTAAATTCAAGACTTGCTGATGTCTATACACACAAAAACATTTATTGCATCACTTTTGCAGTGCATATACATAACAAATGAACAGGGTGTATTTGTGCTAGCTGTGTGTGAATTTTACATTACAAAAAAGTGTCTGCACATCTTGCTTGGCATAATTAAACAAACATTGCCAGAAAAGTATTATTTCATCTATGTACGTGCATCCATATCCATGAATATGTGTGTATGCGTGTGTGTGTGTGCGCGCGCGTGCACGTGCATGCATGTGTGACAGAGAGACTGTACGCTCATGTCTGATTATTAACCATGTAAACTCATTGAGCTTTTAAGATTCCAGTTTGGTAGCTAAAGTGTCATGGCATTCAATGGGAGCTAAGGTGACTTTCTTATGTGTTTTTTCATATTGTAATGATGTGACAGCTGGGTGTTTTCACACACAACAGTATGCGAAGAAGGTAGTATTACTATACGTCAGCTACAGATAAAAGGGATGGTGAATCATGTGATACAAGTTTTCAGTAAAGCTTTCAATTATAAGGCACTCAGTTTTGTGTACTTCTCTTCATTTTGCTATCATCACAATGTATGTTCTTCAAAAGAATATATAAGTAAGACATAATAAAAGAATGAATGGGACACTGTATTAGAGTTAATTGTGCTTTTGCAACTTCTTTTGACTTTTTCTGACTTGCTGACCATTTGTTTTGCCTAGTTCCTTACGGCAAATATCCAAATAATCAGACCCAGGGACAATAGTTGGTCAGTAGTACAATGAAACAGTCCATCTGCTGTGTTACTCTGATATTAGTAATATTTTTTCATTTTTGAGTATTCCTACTGAAACAGCTTTGTGCAGCGTAAAGTGAGTTTATTTAATTATTTCACTCCACTGAACCTTCAAAATATCCACTGCATTTTTTCAAAATTTGTCCCAAGATGATAATAGTACAACGAGTAACATATCTAAATCTGCAGGGAATCCTCTCTGAAAACTGGAAATTGTGTAGTTGGCATTTTCAGGTGTAGCTGACTGAGACTGGACTTGTGGGAAAAATGCTAGTGTGTCATGTTTCTTTATGTCACAGGTGAAAACCCACTGTGTTATTCAACACTTTTTTTTTTGTTACGAAAACAACCTCAGTACTTTATACTTGGAGAAGAAAGTCATAACTTAATTTGAACTAGAAAATAATCTACCATTTGTGAGATATTTGTTTTTAAATATAAATCAAAGGGGTTCAGGAGACAATAGATGCTTATGTGGATAATCTTAATTGGTGTCCAGATTCACTAATTAGAGATAAAATTGTGTGTGGTATCAGAAATGATGTGCTAAGGGGAAAACTATAAAGGAAAGGAGACTGACATGGAAAACAGCTAGTAATGTGTGCAAAGCTGAAAAGCATGCCAATATAGTTAAAACTGTAGAAAATAAGGGCCATAAGTAAAACCTAAATTGGTTAAAAATATGAAAATATAAAAATAAATTATGGGTGAATGTATGGCAACTAGACAGCACCTGGAATGCAAGTGTACAAAAGAAAATGTTGCAGCAGACAGCATGCTTACAAGCTCATTTTAAAATGCCAAATGTTTTTGGCTGAGATGCTTGTTAACAGTTGCCATATTAACAATATTGGCAGTTGAGGTGCACAGTAATGAAAATTCTCCCACAATATGTAACAAAAACACAGGTCATAGAGTAGTCAGACTACCAATGCTGCAGACCTCTAGAAACACAATGTACACGAGTGATACATAGTCACAGAAAACAGACAGGCAGCATGATCCTGTGAGCACTTCTGGGACTACAGTAATGCAGGGACAGTCTAGTGCTGAAGTTAAGTACAGATGCCAGTGCAGTGAACAAAACATACAGATAGGCTGATGTAGCAAGCTAGTATAATAAAAAGGGTCTTGTTATTAGAGCTTCATTATAAGATCAACAAGTCACAAAGTCTGCTTTACAGAATACCCCGGGTAAACTGAAAATATATGATGAAGGCTTATGGTGTCCATAGGCTGAATATCACATACGGATTTCACCTGGGCAGGACATATGATTCATGCTTTAAGTTAAGATACAGCAACAGCTGAAGAAAATGTGTTACAGTCAAACAGAAAATTGGGAAAAAGCGTGCTGACCATCATAAAGTAGGACAAAAGCAGAATATGCATTGCTCCCTAAAACCTCACGTGTAGAAGTTGCAGCCGATATTGACATATGCTGAATTATTTTCTGAACATCATAAAAACTTGGATTTTGCAGAAAAAAAGGGTAGCCACAGTTCAAGACTATATACTTTCAATACACCCTTGGGTTATTACAGGTGCATAAGGCTTTTTTGGGGGGATCTTGTCAGCCCCTCTACATTTCCAGGATGCAGTTGCAGCTATGGAGGCAGGGTTAGAGGGAGTAGTTAACAGAAACTGAAAACATTTTGCTCTGAATCTCTGTAAATCAGTTACTTAATATGAGTTTGATAAAACTGACTAAAAAAATACAAGTTGATGGCAAACCCCCCATACAGAAGAACAATCGCTCATACGAACATTCACTTTATTTATATCACTAAAAAGTGTTTGCTCTTATTTATTTTATTTATTTATTTATTTATTTTACATTTGTTAACCGGGCTAGTCTGGCTGGATACATGTCCATTTTCAGCAGAGGCCCGAGGAGAAAAGCTCCACTATCAGAATAAGACAATACATTTCAAGAACATTTCTAAAATAAAAAATTTTTCTTCTTCAAAAAAGAGTACAGAGACAAAAATACAGTTTGCCTGGACTAATTTAAGTGGGTAACAAACAGAGTTCAGATTAAGTGGCTAAGGAGTTAAGCTCAGGCATAAAAAATACAAAGTTGAGTTAAAGGACATCACTAGTCTAGTTAAAACAGTTTAGTCATCGGTCAGTAGTCATAATGACAGAATAGATAATTTACATAAGGAAGGAAACAGATGGTAAATAAATGTTTAGAGAGCATGTTAGAAGATATAGCAGGTAGAAATGGTAGTTAAAGTTGAAGGATAGAGGGAAAAGATAGACAGAAAGTGGGGAATAAAAAAAGTTAGTTGGGTATTAGTATTATGACAATGTAACAGGTTAGGGATGTCAAATTTGAAAGGAGAGTGAGGAACCAGGATAGAGATGCAGTGCTAAGGTAGTAGGATGAAGATGGTCGGCTATGGGTAGAAAGAGAGTTGAGAGAAGATAGCTAGAAAGGGAAGTAAGCAAAAAGAATGGAGAAAGGAGTGAAGGTCCAGTAAAGGGGGCTGACGATGTAAGTCTCAGTAAGAATGGGAGTGGAAAGAATTACACAAGTAGCAGACTGGAGAGAGTAATGAAGAGTGCTGAGCTCAGTCAGGATTGGAGCAGGGACATAGCCAGTGAGTTAGTAGGTAGGTTTTCATCTGTTTTTTGAAAAGTTGACATGAGGTTAGGGAGGTCAGTTCACTGGGAAGTTTATTCCAGTAAGAACCGATAATATTTGCAAATAGGGAATCACCTGCTTTGTTATGAGATTTCACAGTAGTAACTAGTAGCTTGTTGGCTGATCTGAGTGTTGTAAGATTTTTATAAGGTGTAATAAGTTTATTTAGTATGGGTGTATTGGAGGGGTGGTGAAGAATTTTGAAAGTGATGATTAGTTGTTGTAGGAGTATAAGGTTTGGGAGTTCAAGCCAGTTGAGTTTCTTTAAGTTAAGACAGTGGTGTGTTTGGAAGGGAGAGCCAGTGGCAAATCTGGCTATACTGTGGTAGGCAGTATTCAGTTTCTGAAGATTAGCTTTAGATAAATTGACAAAGGAGGGGGAGGCATAAGTTAACGTAGAGATAAGGTGAGTTTGGGCAAGGGCTACTTGGGAAGTTGTAGTGAGATAGGGCTTTAGTCTGTATAGGGCACCAATCTTTTTATTGACAGTCTTGATAGTTAAATCAATGTGATAGTCAAAATTTAGCTGGTTATCTATGGTGACGCCTAGGAGTTTAGTGCAGTTGTCAGGTTTGATGACAGTGCCATTACAGGATGTTATTGAAAAGGGATTTAGGAGGAGACAGATATGTTGGAACCCATTTTCTGCTGCAGTGAAGACTACTTGGGTAGTAGAGTGGAGTTCTGCTGGGGTAGAGGCAGAGCAGATGAGAGTGGAATCATCTGCATATTGTATACATGTGGATGCTGGTATGGAATTGGGCAGATTATTGATGAAAATGGAGCCTAGGATGGATCTTTCTATTAGTCAAATAAGAGTTGAACCATTGCAATGCTTGAGAATCCAGTGATAGGGACTTTAAAGTGTCAAGGAGAAGTTGATGGTTTACCATGTCGAATGCTTTTGAGAGGTCCAAGAATAGTGCCAATGAGAACAGATTTTTTATTTATAGTGTCAGAGAAGGAGAGCAGGGCAGTAGTAGTACTGTGGTATGGTCTAAAACCATGTTGAGAGTCCACAAGCAAGTTGTTGTTTAAGAGATACTGTAAAAGTTGATGGTGAATACAGCGTTCCATTATTTTGGATAGGGGTGATAGAAGGGCAATAGGTCTAAAATTGGACAGTTCGTTAGAGTTTCCTCCTTTATGGAGTGGAATAATATGGGAGATTTTCCAGCAGGATGGGATTTTGGATTCTGTTATGGTTCTATTTATTAAGATGGATACTGGGTAGGCTATTTCGTTTGCAGCTAGCTGAAGGTATTCAGCTGGAAGTTTGTCAGCAGAGGGGGTACAGGGTTTTAGCTTAGAAAGTAGTTTCTGTATATAGGTTGTAGAGACGGTCTCAAGTATAAATAAATAAAAACTATGGATTACAACAATGCATACACACGCATATACATATTAAATTTAGACTAACTGTGCACTTTTGGGAGGCCAAATATTATTGATATAGGTTAGTACTAGGCTAACTGCCCTTGTGGGCCATTTTAAGCCTAACCAATTACCTAATGTGAGAATTAAACCCTGCAACTTATGTCTATAAGGTAAATACCTTAACCATTAGGCCACCCTCCTAATAAGTTTCTTTAGAATTAAAAAAAATGTGCATCATGTGAGGTATTTTATGTGTAAAAACTGAAGAATGTATCCAACAAAGGGTGCACCAGACTGTTTACACTAGTAGAAAGGGGATAAAGAAAGCATTGTGCAGACATTTTCAGAGGTGCTCTAATTTTGAAAGGTTTTTATTTTCTGAAATGAGGATATGATTGGGAGAGTATGTCTGAATGCAGGGGACTGGTGTGGCAAATAAAACAATACAAATAAGTTAACTTTGTACATTGTCAGTGTACTAAGATTAAGAATGACTAAGTTATAATGTATTTTAGTTATAATGTGTTTTTACTATTTATATTCTTTAAGTCCGTGATCATGTGATTTTTAAGGAAATTTTAAGGTGGCACTTTAACCTTTGTATTTTATTCTGATTAAGCCCTGTTATGGAATTTTGGCACAAAGGTGCTCAGTAAAGTGCATTACTGGATCTCCACTGGTGTGGTGTTCAAACTTGGGACTATCCATTGTTTTTGTCAGCTCTAACAGAATGGAAAGGAATCAAAATAAAGCAAGAATTAGCTACAAAAATTGCTGTTATCACAAAGAACATGCATGCTGCTGTGCTAGGACATTTGGATTGCCCCTGATCCTAACATTCAAGGCACTAATCTGCTGATGTACCCAAAGACATTTGTTTGAAACTATCAAATCTGCAGGTACATCTGTATGTGTCACTGCTGACCTACGACACCAGTGAATGGGCTATTCTGAAGACTTCAAAGAAATCACCATTGCAATAGTTTGGTCCCTATCCCATCATCAGGATGAGCTACCTCATCAAGTTGGAAATCTGAATGGAAGTACTAAACCAGGTGACTGCATGAACTCACTGTGACTGTAAATTGTTCACATATGATCAACCAGTGCATAGTTGATCATTTATTTGTGACATTTATTTTCTTCACATAATCATCTCAAGACATACAGAGTAAACATGAGATTATGGTATTCTGAGCTGTTGTAGCTGTACATGTCTAAATCCCTTACAGAACTATGTATTTTCCTTAAAGCAAGGTGGGACATAAATACAGTAGTATAGAAAGCATATGACTGGGTTAATTTCCATTATGGGATATGGACCTCTAGCAGCCTACACACATTTTAAGATTCCAAAGCATTTCAAAAAATCAGTTTAAAAAGCTTAATACAAAGAAATGTAATTGTTTTATGAACAATAAGCACTATTACAATGGTGCAAACAGAAATGTTATAACTTATCAGTACAATGTCTTCTTTGCATTGATAATAGTTAGTACGGTCACTGTCCATATCAATGCTATAATATATTATTATGCATAAAACTCAGAATGGTATGTTCTTCTAATGTTTCACAAATTATCATATCTTGGAAACTGTGCAATGTAGATGTATTTTGAAATTTTCTTTGGTTAACTTAACATAAGCTTTGACATAACAGTATAAGTTTTTTTTTTTCTATGTACATATATACTAATATATTTAGAGAAATATAAAGAATTATGATTATTTATATAATTAACAATACAAATAACCACAATTACATCTGAAGATGTCCAATGAAGAGTGCAGATATTAACCATAGTCTTATTCAGCATCATCTAAGGTTTCATCTGATGTCACATAATAGTTTGTAAGTCAGCTAGTTTGTTTTAGAAATATGAAGGAAATATGGACAAAGTTCATATTTTTATAATTCTAAGCAAATAACTACCAATATTTCTAGGATAGCATACTGCAATTGCACATTGACAATGGTATTTTCTTTCTCCCACTACAGCATTTCACACTATGCCCCTCAATAACATATAGCACACACCGTTTGGAAAATATGAATACAAAAATGAAAATATGAATAATAAGGAGAAAGCATTGGTTAATATCTCCACTTCAGAATGTCTAAGAATAGCAGTCCTAATATCTCTTTGTTAATCATACCATGCTCTATTTAATACTACTTATTATTAATTTGTGGAATGCTTTGTTAAGGAAGACATGCCCAGAAAATATCTGGACACTGTTAGAAGGTATAATGTTAAGTGGATGAATACAAAAAATGTGTTTTAAGCTTGAATGAGTTAATGAAGCTATAAATAATGGGTTAGTGTGTCATGTGACCAGAGTGCCAGACCCACCTTCAGTAAAACTTTGAAAATATTTAGCTCAATCTGTATGTCTCATCATTTGACTATCCTGACAATGTATGTTTTTCAAGCCCCAAAATGCAGATATGACAGATGTTTTGTTTGCAAGAGAATGGTGGTTTAGATGACTCCAGTATAATTTCATGACTGAGGTTATTTAGTTGCTTAGTTGAGTCCAGCTCTTTGACCTTAAAGACTTCATCACACCAGAGTTTTCTGTCAACAACTGCTTTAAGATCTTAGAAATTCATATTAATTAATTCAATGATGATGGCTAGCACCAGTTTATTTTCTAGTGAATTACTATCTTAATGATAAGGTAGAGAGCTATGAAATGTTGTTCTTGGCTTGATCCCTACAATATCAACTTTGATATTATGCATTTCTAAGCAAGCTGCTTAACTGGACCAAACTGGAGTTTGGAGCTTGAAACCAGTCTTATGGGTATTTTCTAGTTAACAAAGTATGCAAAGTATAACATTATTTTCTGTCAGATTTACTTCATTATGTTGATGTACCACATTACCGGAACTCATTTTGTCGACACCATAACATCGAAAACTCACTTAGCTGAACTTCCAGAACAGCAAAAATGGCTACCGGGAATGTAACCACCTGGCCACCATTGAAAACCAGCAAAACAACACACACAAAACCCACCAAAGTGGGGACTTTGCTCCCCACACCCCCTGATGTGGGAGGCTATGCCCCCCATACCCTCTCTAACTAAATATACCAATTCCGAGATCACACTAATGTGGAGAAAAAGGGCAAAGTTCTCTATGGTAGCCAAGTGGTTACATTCCTGGAAGCTGTTTTACTGTTCCAGGAGTTTGACTAAGTCAGCTTTCGATGTTATGGTGTCTACAAAATGAGTTTTGATAATATGGTACATTGACATAATGAAGTAGAACCTCTCTTTCATGGTGTAAGTACAAACAGGATTATACAATGTATATATTTATATTAATAACTGGCCTCGATGACATAATGGATAAGACATTTGCCTTCTAAGCCAGGAATTGTGGGCTTAAGTTCCATCTGGGGTAATATAGTCTTGATATGAGTAGAGCTTTGGGTAGTAGTTGGCATAATGGTTATGGTGCTTACTTTACAGACTTAAGGTCCAGGTTTTTATTCTTACCTATAGGATGAGACATTTGGCTAAACATAAAATGACCTACAAGGACAGATGGGGTCCAGTTGGAGAGATGAAAAGTCAGCAAGCAAAGGAGAGTAGTAGTGCTGAAATCGAATTCATCCTCAAGTCTTGTTGAGTACCTTTGCGAGGTGGACTCTGTTTTTCACAAAATCTCACCAAGACGACACTGATATATAGACTGTATTTATATAGCATATATCATGGACAGAAATAAATCAAAAATAAAAAAAAGATAGCTGGGTGCACAAGACCCAGGATAAAAAAGCGCCCAATCCTGGTAGGTGCACTAGTGCCAGGATTGGAAAAAATGACAGTGTATAATCCTCAAAATACAGAAACATTCCTACAATGGGGCCAGGCCAGGATCAGGGGGAGGATGGCCCCCCTGTTGTAGAAGGAAGTAGCAGTCCACAAAAACGACAAAAATTAATTGGCCAAAGAAGAGCCATAAAGACAACAGAGTGGACTACTGAGGATAAGAAAGAAATTATGTATTGTTACTATTACGCAAAAAGCCCAGAATTTCCAGACACAAGATATACAAAATGATTAAGAGAGAAATTAGATTAGAAAAAAATACTTCCACAGGAAAAACTCTCACAAGCTTCAAATAAAAATTTGCTTTCATTAAAACAATAGATTTTTGAAAACCAGTATATAGATCAAGAAACTTTGAACTCTTTGGAAAAAGAAGCCTCTGAGGAAGTGAGAAAATATAAACAACAAAACCTAGAGATATTTGAAAAATATAAAAAAGAAATATGGACATGGAAAATAAAGAGAGATTTGATATGGTGCAATATTTATGCAAAGGAGAAAGCCAAGTTAACTAATATACAGAAGGCAGTTTCAAAGATATTCGAAGAAAAATACAGGCAAAGGCATCCAGATATGGAAAATTTCACAATAAAAAGACTAAAAACACAAAGATTTAATGTAGAAAAGATGATTAGTAAAGCAGAAATTAAAGAAATAGAAGTTGAAGTTATGTAGTGCCTGCGAAGTGAAGGATTTAATGTAGAAGGTCTAAAACAGACTACATCACAGTATGATGGAGTGAGTCCCCAGAATAAGGAAAAGCAAGACGATCAGGAGACATGTGAAGAAGAAATATGGACATGGGAAAGGAAAAGAGATTTAATATGGTGTAATATTTATGCAGAGGAGAAAGCAAAACTAACCAATACAAAAAGAGCAGCACCAAAGTTATTTGAAGAAAAATATAGGCAAAGGAATCTGGATATGGAAAACTTTACGATACAAAAAATAAGAAGATTAAGAGGAAAAGCAGAAAAAGAGGTAAGTAATGGATAGTCAAAGAAATAGAAATTGAGGTAATGGAACAGCTACAAAGAGAAGGATTCAGTGCAGAAAATCAAATGCAGAAAGCACCACAATAGGATAGAGCAATGGATATCCAAATTAAGGGGAAACCAGTGGAACAGGAAGCAACTGGTCAGGTGCCATATCAAGATATTTTGGAGCCTTCCACAGGAAACCAGCATAAAAGTTCACTTGAAGCTAGACAGGAAGGAAAGGAACAGGAAACTGTGGAAACTCTGATGCAGTCAATGCTGAGGAGTGATAGGCCAGTGAGTTCCCATATGACAAAGCAACGGATGGCACAGGATGAAACTGAAGAGAATGTGCCACAAGAAGATACTATAGAACTTTCTATAGAATGCCTGCAGGAAATGGAAAACAAGGGATGTGCCCTCAGTATGGAAGAAAAGGAGTTAAGAGAAGAGTTGCTTGATTTAATAGACAAAGACAGTTATATCAAGATCAATGAGAGAAATAGACTGCAGAAGGTTAATAAAACCCCAAAAGTCATAAGCTTGATAAAACAAGTGAACATATTAATTAGGACTGTCCATAGAGATCCATGTGATAGAACAGAAGTAAACAGAATATATTACTGTGCTGCTAAATTAATAACAGATAAAATTCTACCACAGGAACATAGGGTAGTGAGGGAAAAGAGGGGGCGAAAGTGAATACCACCATGGAAATATCAAAAAGAGAAAACTATAAAGCAGCTAAGACAAGAAGTGTCATTGTTAAAAGATTATAGAAGAGGGAACAGATTAACAAAAATATTAAGAAAGATAGATGTGATAAAAGCAATGCACAGTATTAGAACAGACCAGGATCTATTATGCACTATTGGAGATAGCAAATTAAAAATGTCAAAACAGGCGGAAAGACTTAGAAGATGCGAAGATAAATATAAGGGAAAAGTACAAAATAAGCAATTTACTGATTACCCAAAAAAGTTTTATAGAGAATTGGGAAGTAAGGTAAAAGGAATTGATAGACCTCCAAAAAAAGAGGAAGTAGATACATTTTGTAGAAATATCTATGAAGATCCTGTGGAACATAACAAAGATGCTAAATGGATAGAAGAAGTAAAAGAAAGAATAGGAGGTTTAAAGGTACAGGATATGAAATGGGATGAAATAACAGCTAAAGAGATTGAAACAAAGTTGAGAAAAGCCTTTAATTGGAAAACCCCAGGCCCAGATGCAGTACCTAACTTTTGGCTAAAAGTATTAACTTCTTTACATGAGAATCTAGCCATGAGTAAGAACTATTTATATGCACACCCTGAACAGACACTGCACTGGTTAACATCAGGAAAAACAATGCTCTTACTTAAGAGTGAACCTGCAAGCTACCCTAAAAATTATAGACCAATAACTTGTCTTCCAACGACGTATAAACTATACATGAGGACTGACGCTGACAGAGTTTATAGTCATTTAGAAGAAAACTCAATTATGGCAGTAGAACAAAAGGGCAATAAAAGAAAGTCATATGGAACAAAGGATAATTTGTTGTTAAATAAAGTTATAGTGGAGAACTGTAAGAAAGGGAAGCATCTAAGTATGGCATGAATTGACTATAAAAAAGCATTTGATAGTATCCCACATTCATGGATAAAAGATAAAAGAGTGCTTAAAAATGTATAAGGTACATCCTACACTGACTGATTACATTACAGTAACCATGAAACAGTGGCAGACCACTTTGCAATTAAGCCATGATAAAGGACAGATTATTATACCAGGGTTAAAAATCCAAAGGGGGATATTCCAGGGTGACTCCCTGTCACCATTGCTATTTTGCCTTGCCATTAACCCATTAAGCTGTTTACTTAACAGATTAGGTCATGGCTACAATTTGGCTTCTAAAAAACAACAAAGTCTAGGGACTTCTCATCTTCTCTTTGTTGATGATTTAAAACTATATAGCTCATCAGATGAGGAACTGAAAGCACAGCTGCAGGTTGTCAAAACTTTTTCAGATGAAATTGTAATGTCATTTGGTCTTGATAAATGTGCAAAAGCAACCTTTAAAAAAGGAAAACTGCAGCACCAGGAAAATATCAGTTTGGGACAAGAATGTGATGTAAAAGAGCTTGAGCAAGAGGGATGTATAAATACTTGGGAATTGATTAAGGATCAGCAATAAAACATGAACAAATGTGAATACAGCTTAGTAAGGAATACTTTAGAAGACTTAAATTGATCCTGAAAACAGCACTGACATCTAGGAACAAGATCCAAGCCATAAATCAGTTTGCTCTTCCTGTCCTAACTTATAGTTTTGGCATGATTGATTTTCCCCAAAAAGTGTCTTATAGACTGGATATTAAAACAAGAAGGATGCTTCATGCTCACCAAATGATTTATAAAAATCAGTGTATATCAAGATTATATATTCCCCGTTCTGAAGGAGGTATGGGCCTCCTTGAAATTGATTACATATATAAATCTGCAGTCTGGGACTTTACACATATTTACTGACCTCACAAGATCCAAATGTAGTGAAAGTTTTGAAACATGAGGAGAATAAATCTAAGATGACATCTCTGCTTAATTTCGCAGAAGCATATCGACATCAAGCAAGAATGGAAATCAAACCAGAAGTGGATAAAAATCAGGCAGCAACTGAATGTACTAAAAAACAAAAGAAAGAATATAAGGTGAAGGACCAGATGAGAAGGCAGGAAATGTGGAAAAAACATAAATATAGTTGCAAGTATAGAAAACTTCTGGAAGAGCCTCATGTTGATCAAGAACGGACGCAGGAATGGTTAAGGAGAGGTGAATTCACATCAAGAAATGAAAGGTTAATATTGGCAACCCAAGACAGTGGATTATGTGCACGCTGGTTTACAAAGTCCATTGAACATGTGGAAGAAACAGATATATGTAGGTTTTGCAAAACCGAATTAGAAACAGTCACACACCTTGTTGCTGGCTGTGACACACTAATGGCAGAGGGACTGTACACTGAAAGGCATAATAATGTAGTGAGACTGTTACACTGGAGGTTGTGCAAACATTATGGTATTGAAGTGGCTGAAAAACATTGGAAACATGAGCCACAAAGAATCATAGAAAATTATGAAGTTTATATCACATGGGGTCACCCAATACCAGCAGTTCAAAAGATAGATGCTAGAAAACCGGATATAGAAGTCCAGGAAAAGAAGACAAAAGTAGCATTGATCATTGAAATCACCACACCCAGTGACTACAGCGTCTTGCATACAGAGAGACACAAAGTCATAAAATACATTGATCTGCAGGCAGAAACAAGAGCCATGTGGAAGAAAGATACCCAGAAAGTTCCAGTAGTAGTAGGAGCAACTGGTCTTATAAAAAAGAATTTACAATCGTATTTAGATATGTTACCAATTTCTGTAACGCGTACGAATTGCAGGAGTCATTACTGGGCACATTGAGGGTGCTGCGAAGAGCACTTTTATCTAACATAAAAGAGTGAAACAATACTAATTTCATGAACTTTAATCGTACTTTGACTTAGGCATGGGGTCCATTCCCGTCATGGTATTAGAAACCCAAAAGGCTTGGAGAAATTATAAACGACAGATACCCAGTTATTAACCTATGAAGCTTATTAATCAAGTGGTCTAGAAGTATTAAAACCATGAAGTGGTCAATGAGGGCTTTCATATTCAATGGTGGGCTTACTTGAAAAAAAAGTAAACTTCTGCAGACCTTCTTACTGGCTGTATGATGTGGTCTCTATGGAAAAGGTGAACCTTGACCTTTGGATAAGGTGATCTCTGGTCTAGACCTCCTGAGACAACTACAGCTCCACAAAACTTTGTGAGTCCAGCACCCATGTTTCATTCACAATGCAACAAAATTTGTCAGTTGCATAAGCAGCACAATTGATATTGTATAGCAAAAGAGCAATAGACTAGGTATGAAGTATACCAAACAATATGAGAATGTGAATTATGTGCTCCTGGGGAAGTATAATAGTGCAGCACTACAGTGGCTGAACTAAAAATAATAATACAAACTGCTTTTACTTCCATTGAAATCTGGCTCAACAATGCAAATCTTTTACTAAACCCTAACAAAACCAAACTACTTCTATTTACATCCAAACAATACTCTACTGATTTTAAAATATATTCCCTCAATAACACAGAAATAGAACTTGTTCCTCATGCCAAATACTAGGAGTCACTATAGACAGTAAACTAACCTTTGACCTGCATATCCAAAATACCATCAAAACACACACCAAAAACTGGGAATGATATAGACACAAACACTTTTTAAACCCAGCCACTAAAAAAACACTAGCATCCACATCTCTCCTATCTTCCTCACTATACAGTACCTCTATACTAACTAACCTCCAAATCACATTAACAAATAAACTAGATTTCTGTTATAATAAAATTGTCAAATTTGCAACAGGCATGCTATTCCAAAAGCATCATTGTACTGGCCTTACTTCCCTTAACTGGTTGAATCTATCCCAACAACTCAACTACCAGTAATTAACCATGGCACATAAAATAATCTAGAATCCAGAAATATGCCTTTACATAAATTGTGTACTTCAAACCTATACTCCCAGCTGAGCCCTATGTTCTGAAGATAAACAACTATTAACACTATATACACCAAATAAAACTGCAAGATAATCTCTTTATTCCTACTTCATTACTAAGTTATGGAACATACTACCACTAGACATTAGGTGCACACAGAGGCACAGAAAATTTAAAATCAAGCTAAAATAGCAACCAATTAAGTTAAACAACTATCCTTGTAAAAAAAAAAAAAAACAAGCTAAGTGTATGTAACCCTACTATAAGCCCAACATTCATTTTATCTTATCTGCACCGCTTCTATCAACCTATTAAAAATATAGCTGTAA
This sequence comes from Protopterus annectens, assembly GCF_019279795.1. Lineage (NCBI taxonomy): Eukaryota > Metazoa > Chordata > Ceratodontiformes > Protopteridae > Protopterus > Protopterus annectens. The sequence goes on from NC_056726.1 coordinate 174,445,892, forward strand.
CCTACTGATTACTACACAAAAATGAACAACTTCTCATCTCTCTTCTTGTATATATTTATACATGAACATATAGATGTAATTTGATAACAAATAATCCAAACAAATGTAAATTAAGGGCAAAATATTTTCACTGGAACTGTATTATACACAAATGACCATTTACCACTGAATTCTCACTAAGGGCTAATTCTATTTGAATCCTGCATCTTTTCTATGTATCATCCTTAAAATGTTTATTGTATATTACTCTATTATCTCTTGCACTATTACATTGTTTATTGTACATTATTTTATTACTTGCTGTTCTATTGCATTGTATTGCATTTTACTATTGCATTGTGTAGTAGTATTGGAGCTTTTCTCTCAGGGCCTCTGCTGAAAATGGGTCACCCACTCAGTCGGACTATCCCGGTTACCAAATGTCAAATAAATAAATAAAATAAAATAAAAGGTAATATGAAGAGTACACTGGTATAGTTAGTACTGGGGTGTTACAACTTTTTTTTTTTGCAAACCAGATGTCAGCCTGCATGATAAATGTCATTAGAAAGCAACATTACCACAGTAGTGGTGACTCATCTTTTCATATATCCTTACATGTAATATGAAAAACAAAATATCAAAGAATGCATTTTGTAGCTATATGAAAATTGCAGGCTTATCAGAAACATCTACAACTACAATACTTCAACTTCCTCATAGGAATGCTAGGATTACCCAGGTATATTTCAGAGTAAAATAAAAGAACTATGTCTTCCCATACATTTTGACAGCTTGGATAGTGCCAGGACATATAATATGTATAGTGTGTAAATGGCATCAGTGCACCCCCCTTTGGCAATGCATAAAGTACAATAGCATTTGCTAATATTGTTCTGCAACTAAGTTAACAATTTGTGCAGACTGAAACTAAAATTATCATGTACTATCGATTATTACTATTATTATTATTATTATTATTATGATTTTTATTATTATTAAACCTATATATAGTGACTGACTAATAAATACATTCTGAGAAATTTAATAAAATCTTCTGTAGCTTACTGAAAATGCAGCCATTTGAGATTTCAAAATGAGAGGTATGAATTACATAGCAACCCAAATATCTGGCTCTGTGTGTCAGATGTGTTTTACCCTAGTTAAAAGTAAACATTTAAACAAAATTGAATTAAAACTGCTTATCATCTTAAGCTTATTGTAACTGTCTGATTTATCAGATAAGACATATGGTTATCTGGCTAGTACATCTACAATTTTTTGTGCTGTTTTCATAATGCTATATTTCACATTTTTGCCTAAAACACTAGTCACATTTTGTTGCCGTTTTGCTGCTGTTGTTATTGTCACTGTTGGTGGTGGTGGTAGTCATTCTCCTTTTATAATCTAATGTTAAAAAAGCTGACCATCTAGTAAGTGACATACAGATCCTGAGTACGACGAAAACAGCACAACATTGAATGACGTAAATAACGGTATGTTGTATAATGCATAAAACCTGTAAGTGGAAAGGAGTTGTACCACAAAAGTGAAATCAAAGCATGAAGTCTTCAACTCTGATCTTTATACAACACCACATGAAAAGTGAATAGTAAGAGCTTGTGGATCATATTAGCATCCATTATAGCTGCCTTCCATCTGAACATTTCAATGACTAAATCAAATGGTGTGCTTAAGTGAGCACACTTAAATGTTTTCTTTCATTCCTTTTCTAGTGCATGCAACATTTGAACCGTATATAGATGTTTCAACACATAAATGTAACAGTGGCCATATCTGGTTAACATACTTTAAATTCTGAACATTTACAATTAACATTTATGAAAATGGGGATAGAGAAGAGTACGGAGAAGACAGTTATAGGGAGTCGAGATACATATCAACTTTCACCATTTATGTTTAACTATTAAACATGTTTGCCTAGAGAGCATTAACGTGACTGCCAAATCATGCTCAGCTTGTGTGAAGCCATCCAAGATTATGATTATGTTTATTTCAATAATTTCCATCTGCACTTTTGCACCATTAAGTAACTTATCAGGATAAACAACAAATGAACATTTTCACTAAGCAATCTAGATTAACTTTTCAATCTCCTAAAATCATTTTACATGATTTTTTAAAAGGCAGCTCTCTAGACTGCTTGGGAACATCATTTAGATTATTAAGATTATAATCAATTGATTGGCTTCATCATACAGTCCCTTTTTTGAATTAATCAGTCTATGTATACCTAGTATATGATTTGGCTCAAGTCACTTAACTAGAACCTACCCCCAGGCCATCCCTGAAAAGAGGCACTTGTGTCTAAGATTTTCATGCATCTATGGTTATGAGCAGTATGTGGTTCTTGTACTGACCCAGAGAATATCTGTTGCTATCTAGTAAGTTTGCTAGGCAGGAAGGGAATGGAAGCAGATTGACAAACATTTTTATCTCTATCAGAGACACACTATACTCACACTTAAGCAAATTTTAGATGCACAAATTCACCTGCAATATGTCTATGGAGAATAATAACTTAAATACAATAAGCAGATCTAGATGGACATCTATTTAGAACTATTGGCATAGAATATTAACTTTTTGGTGCTATCTTTTTTTGAAACTACACATTAGAAACAATTAATTTATCCCCAAACAAAATTAACAAAAATGTTGCTCTACTCAGCTTCTACTAATAGTGGTAGAAATCAAACAACAGTTACTGAAGTTGTTGAAGTTCAAATGTTTGGTGTTAACAATGAAAGAAGGAAAAAAATCTGACTACCCATATACAGGAAATACACAACTGTACCCACACACACACACACACACACACACACACACACACACACACACACACACACTCGTGCACACACACACATACACACTCATTTGATTAATTCTATATGAAGGCCAGAATGTAATACTTAGAAATGGCTTATACACGTTTCATCTGATTTTGTTGATAATATGGGTATTAAGGGAAGTATATATTCTGCTTAGTTAACAACAGCATGGAAAGCTAGGCAAATGTAAGAACAAAGAGTTGCAAAAACATGCTTTTACAAATTTATAGGATACATAGGGTGATAACAAGGTGATATGGTATAAAGATAAAGGCAGCATGCTGATGTAGTGGATGGTGTTGCTGTCTTTCTGATCCAGGTTTTAAAACTCATCTCTGGATATCTTTTAGTAGGGTTTCATCCGATTAATGGTTTTCTGCCAGAGATACACTGCTTAGTTAAGTTGAAAATCTCCTTTGTAAGACAGATCGATAAAAAAAAAAAAAAAAGTGAAATTAATGCAGTTAGTAAAATTAAGTAAAAAATGCATTTATGGGATGTATTATTGTCCTGATATCTGACTCCATCTGGATCAATGTACTAAACATTAAATGTTTTGAAATATTTCATCCATCCTCAAGATGACTAAGTATATGCTTAGCTTCTAGACATCCCTAAGGAGTATTGGTACTTTAGTACTAAGTTACTTGTCAATAGAAAATAAATGGGCATTTTTACTTAGTTTTCAATCTCTTAAAATCATTTTACATGATTTTTCAAAAGGCAGATCTCAGATCTCTAGAGTATTTGTCAACTGAAAAAAATATATATAGGTGTGCGTGTGTGTGTGTGTGTGTGTGTGTGTGTGTGTGTGTGTGTGTGTGTGTGTGTGTGTGTGTGTATGTGTGTGTGTGTGTGTGTGTATGTGTGTGTATATATATATATATATATATATATATATATATATATATATATATATATATATATATATATATATATATATATATATATATATATATATATAGACACACACATACTCACACACACACACACACACACACACACACACACACACACACACACAGATACGGATAGGTACTGTAACATGCTAGTTTTGGAAAATGCGTATATGGATTTAAATGGTAGACAAGATGCATACTGCAGTGTGAAGTGCAGAAATATTTTCACAGCAACTTGTCAAATCACAAAGATCTTATTTGTTAATAAATATAGTATACTGTGACCTGGAGGACTGTAGTCAAGAAACTCATGCTCATACCTGTCAACGTCTTAGCACAAGAAATCTTGACAAAGCTAAAATTAATAGGAGTTCAAATGCCCAAAAATAGGGACAGATTTTTAAATATTATTATTATAAACTTAGAAAGTTACTAGAATAAAAGGTGTTGTGTTAACACACATTTTCTGAAGGATACAAAAGAAGGTTATGAAGTCTGAAATGCAAACGTATGCCATTTTTTGTGACTTCATTCATCAATTATTCGCCAGAAAACCACACTTTTATGACTAATAGACCAAAAAATGAGGCAGAAATCTGGTCATTTTGTAAAAATATGGACAGTTGAATGGTATGCTAGTGCTTCACTGATGAATCATCTGCAAGGAAGACCCAGAATTGTAGCTAGAATGTCCAGTCTGGGATAATCTGTGGAGTGATACCTGTGGATAATTCCTTAATGATAAGATGCTATTTTAGTTTAAGCATTACAAAGCCTTGTCTCCCTTTGGACTACGTGTGTGTGTGTGTGTGTGTGTGTGTGTGTGTGTGTGTGTGTGTGTGTGTGTGTGTGTGTGTGTGTGTGTGTGTGTGTGTGTGAGTGTGTGTGTGTGAGTGTGTGTGTGTGTGTGTGTGTGTGTGTGTGTGTGTGTGTGTGTGTGTGTGTGTGTGTGTGTGTGTGTGTATATATATATATTTATATATATATATATATATATATATATATATATATATATATATATATATTATATATATATATAAATATGCATATGTACATATACAGATATATAGATAGATAGATATATAGGTGTGTGTGTGTCTGTGTGTGTGTGTGTGTGTGTGTGTGTGTGTGTGTGTGTGTGTGTGTGTGTGTGTGTGTGTGTGTGTGTGTGTGTATGCCTCTCTTTCTCTGTAAATGAGTGCATTGGGTTTGATTGTATATTTGTTAGAAGGAAAGTGTTTTTGGAAGTTATTTTATTAGACCATTGATTCATGGCAGGATACCACCTGCTTTGTGTGCTGGATCACTAAAGAAAATAAGTTGAAATTGTTTTACAATTGTGTTATTTCTCAGTTTCAGTGAAACAGACACAATGTCCAGAGCTAGAGGTTTTTGTATTGTCTTGAAACAGAAATAATTACTAGGTTTCAAGTGTAAATGTGTTTGTTTTACAACTTCCAGTTCTATGCAAACATCTGAGAGATATGTACTTTTAACACAGAGATGTTAGTTCTGTTATCCTGGGAAATGAAGGCTGGTGACAAAGAGTGATGTCATCCAAGCTGACCCAGCAGTAATGTTTGATAGTAATTTAAGAACTCCCTCAGAGAGAGACTGTGTGCATTTTGTATTGTGTCTTTGACCTGGAAACATCCATCTTCAGCACTTCTGCCTGTGTGTTGCTCTCTAAATAAGTTACTTAGGTCATAGTATCTCTCTTAGATATAGATAGGAATATAGTAAAGATTAGTGTAGATGTTTTCTGCATTTATGTGAGACTGTCCTGCAATGTTGTTTTAAAATATTTCCTGTGATTCTGAGCTCTGCAGTTACTGTGTTGTTTGAGTATTGTCTTCTTTTTTATTATTTACTATTGAATTTATTTAAACCTATCTTTGTGGCTGATATTTGTGAGATATATTTAAGCTCTTAGGGTACTTGCATATGTATTTGGTGACACTGTACAGGCCACTCCTAAACATCTTTGCTCTTGGTCACACTTACTATTTTGATAATAATATTACATAGTATGATTGGTCACCCTTTGTAAGGGCCTTAAGTAGTTGATATAAGAGGGATTGTGGCAGTGATAACTACCTTATGGTCTGGGCAGAAGGGGCATAGCTAGTAAACCTGCACCAGCCTTTCCCAGGTGTGTGTTTGTATATGAATCAAATCACAAAAGTGTGTTTGTGGCTCAGCTATTTGGGCAGGGAGACAAAGCACTGGTTGGACAGAGAGAGATAGTGTTGAGAAGACTTGGCTTGGAACCTTGGCTGAGGACTCAACTCTATAGCTGTGCCAGAGGGGAGTCATATTGGGGATCTGGAGAAAGAGGGAGAAACCAGCCCCAGACTGACTGTGATCTCTGTGTGCTCTTAAGGGAAATTGTACTTTACTGTGTGTACTTGTCATCCTCCCATTGTGTACATTCTTCACTGTTGCCAGTGGTGAAGATTGAGGCTCCTTGATTACTGGGCCAGTGCAGGGTGTCACATAAACTATGATGCTTACTAAAACTCAGGCTAGAAAAAATGGGTTTTGAGAAATCTACCTTATCTTGGGAATCTGCACTTCTATATATCCTGCCTTCTGACCTAACTAAACACAATGCTTATATCTTAATAACTCCTTTTTTACTGATTACATTAAATATTACTCAGAATTGGCTTGACAGATCGAATGGGATGGTTTTAAAGAATTACATTTAAGCATGTTAAAGCTCATAAATCCATAATCAGCAATCAGCATATTTTTATTCCAAGAATTATTGGTATAACATTTTAAACTCTATACTGTAAACAAATTCTTGCATAAACATTAAAACTCATATATGAATGAGATTTTCATAAAGGCAGATGTTTTAGTGAAATTATTTTTCTCTCTTTGAAACTGGCTTATTAACTTCCAAGTTATATGATCAACATATGCATTTAGCACTATTGAATATAGTGTGTTTGAGGTTTGGATGTTCTCTGACATTTGTTGTCTATTAGTTGATCCTGTTATTGCTATGCTTTAATCTAATGGTATAAAATGCTTTGAAAAATTTGTTGCAAATGTATATGGCTGTATGATGATTTTTCATTCATTTTAGTATGAGTTTTCACATACTGTTTTAAACATACATTGCAGCTTTAAAACCAACATTTTGTTATGAAGTGAGGTTATATAAGGATTGTCAGTTTGTTAGTTACCAGTTCAGATGAAGTCTTGTATGTTAGAAAGGATAAAAGTGCTAAACATTTTTTCTTGTTTTGTATGGATTAAGAAAATTATATATATATTTATACATATATATATATATATATATATATATGTTTATATAATATATATATATATATATATATATATATATATATATATATATATATTAATCTATACAGCATATATATATATATATATATATATATATATATATATATATATATATATATATATATATATATATATATATATATATATATATATATATATATATATATATATATATATTTATATATATATATATATATATATATATATATATATATATATATATATATATATATATATATATATATATATATATATATATATATATATATACTGTATATAAAATATATGCTACTCAATGCCAGGAGTTTAAAATCTCAAAATGCATGCGCTCGAAGCACTCCTCAATATGGAGAATGTTGACATCTGTGCAGTAACTGAAACCTGGTTCAAGGCTCCAGAGAGCACCCCAGCACTACCGGGCTACAACTCATACCACATGTTTCAGCCACAGAACATGGACCGAAACACAAAAGGAGGGGCTATATAAATATTCATCAAGGATACCTACACCTCCAGGTTAGTGGTGCAGCATGATACCTCTGAAATCATCCATGTGCAACTAACATCAGGAAAATCTGCAATGCAAATTGTGGCCTGCTACAGATCACCCTCCATGACCCAGGACCACCACTCCACCTTTCTGGAGACACTGGAAAACATGAAAGTCCTACCGAACACCCTGATATTGGGCAATTTAACTTACCCTACCATTCACTGGGAAAACAACTTGAGTACAAACTCCCAGGCCCAGCGTTTCCTGGAATTCATCAACTCAAATGCCCAGGATTAGCTGGTAAACTCCTCTACCAGAGGTGAAAACATATTGGGCCTGGTCATCACTAACATGGGTGACAGGTGCTCCACACCGGAGGTCAACCTGTCACTGGTTAGATCAGACCATAAACTAATCACTCTGGATGTCCACACCCCACCACCACCCCCAACTAAGGAAACCACAGTAAAAAAACTTTTCTAAATCAAACTTCACCTTACTTAAGACAGAGGTGGTAAGTTTCACAGCCCCCATGCTAAAGGATAACGTTGACCAAGATGCAGAAACCTTTACAAATGCACTCTATGAGTACCTACAAGGATGAATGGATCATGCCATCCCTAGCAAAACCAAGACTCACCCCTCTAAGAGAAGGAAACCAGTTTGATGGACCCCTGCCATAAACAGGCTATACAATAGAAGGAGGAAACTAGTTCAGAAAAAAGAAAATCCCAAGAAGGAAAGACATCCCTGATCAGTATCAGTAAGAAATTAAGGTCCCTCATGAAATCATCCAAGGCTAACTTTGAAAGAAAAATAGTCAAGGATTCAAAAGATAACCACTAAGCCTTCTTTAGCTATGTTTAGAATCTAATAGGCAACTCGCTGATATACACTAAACTAGTGCAAAATAGCACAAAATATACTGAACCTACTGATATTGCTAACATCCTGGCAGATAGATTCAGTGTAAACTTCACCCCCCCTCTCACCCCCTAAAGGACCCACAACAATACAAGAAAAGTGTAGTGTCCCAAAAATCACAGATGCACATGTGAAAATAGCCCTTTCAAAAGCCAAAAACACAGCGTCAATGAGACCAGATAGTGTCCCAGGCTGCGTCTTGCACAAACTACAGAACAAACTAACCCCCCACCTAAACACGCTGTTCAACCTAAGCATCTTCACAGGCTATGTGCCCATAGAATGGCGCACAGCAATGGTTATTCCTCTCCACAAAGAAGGAGTCACAACTGACCCTGGTAACTATCGCCCCATAAGCCTGACTAGTCTGGTCTGCAAGGCTATGGAGCTCATGGAACTCATTAACAAAGACATTGGGAACCTCCAAACACTTGACCTGACCCAGTTCGGCTTTGTTAAGGGCAGATCATGCCTACTAAGCCTGGTTGACTTCTTCAAGACAGTCACCAATGCCATAGATGAGGGAAAGGTGGTTCACACAGCCTACCTTGACCTCGCCAAGGCTTTCAATACCATTCCCCACTCGGGTATTACAGAAAAACTCACCAGCCTGAACATAAACCCCTGTGTCACTAGATGGGATGCCAACTGGCTTACAGACAGAACTCACACAGTAATAATAGCGGGCTCCAGGTCCGACTCTAAACCAGTCACAAGTGGTGTCTCAGAAGGCTCGGTCCTGGGACCCCTACTGTTCACCATATACTTCTCAGAAGTACAGGCAAACACAGGAGGACTATAGCTAACCAAGTTCACCAATGACAGCAAACTGGGAGCCATAATTGACTCTCCGGCTGACATGGACATCTTCCAAAAGGGCCTTACTGAAACAGACAACTGGTGTCAAAGTCATGGCCTCAAGCTAAATGCTAAAAAATGCATAGTCATCCCATTTAGGAAAAGCAAAAAACCCACGAATTACCACATAGGTGGCAGCCCCCTTAATACAGAACAGGTAATAAGAGATCTGGGGACCCAGGTAGATAGTAATCTCTTCTTTGACAATCATATTGCCAAAGTAGTTAGGAAATCCTTCTATGTGGCTCATCTAATTGCTAAAGGGTTAGCATCTAGAAATAAAGAAGTTATAGTGCCCTTCTACTCATCACTCATTAGACCCATCATAGAGTACAATGCTCCATTTGGGATGTACCTCACAAGACACTTCCAGAAGCTGGAAAGACCACAGAAGTACCTCACCAAGAGGATAACAGGCCTCAGACATATGTCCTATGCAGCCCAACTGAAAAAACTCAGGCTGTACTCAGTGGTATATCGCTTACTCATAGGTGATCTCTGCCTGACTTACAAAGCCATGTCCAACTCAGAATTGATAGACATGCTCCACCTAAAGAAATCCAAGCCACTGCGAGTCACGCGTTCTAGTGAGCTAAACCTCGCCACAACAATAAATAGAACATGCTGGAGGGATAGATTCCTGTCACATAGACACCCTATTCTTTGGAACAAAATTCCAAACTACATTAGGCAGAGCCCCTCACTAAGACTTTTCAAGAGAAACCTTGACGAGTGGATGGGTAACAGAAAATACACCCCTGGGATCACTTCATTGGCTCTGCTTGACAGAGGATCGGTTAATTAATTAATGGGGCAGCGAAAGCCGACACACTCTGGCTAGGCTTATAAATGCCATCGGGCAGACAACCTAGTACTTACCTATGAACATATATATATATATATATATATATATATATATATATATATATATATATATATATGTTTAAATATATGCAGTATATTACAATCAAGACCTAATTTATCAGTGCCAGCACTTTGAAAACATAGTGAAAAACAAACACATCAAACAACAAGCACTCAAAAAAGTACCAAATAGTCTACTTTTCCATCCACTTAACTCTAAACATAATTATTACTACAGAACAAATTTGTCATAATAGAGATACAGTTAGTGGAAGGGGGGTTATTAATTAATGTGCAGGGTTAGGGTATGGGACGGAGGCAGGATTAGAATTAGCATGCATAATTAAGGTGGGTGGAGGTCCTTACACTAAACCTAGCCCAAAACACTCACATACACACACACACACACACACACACACACACACACACACACACACACACACACACACACACACACACACACACACACATTAAACACAATAATATTCATAGGTTCATAGGTAGGTACTAGGCTATCGGCCCAAGGGCCTACGTAAGCCTAGCCAGCAAGGTTCCATAGCTTACACCACCCAAGAAAATTATTTTCCTGTGCCACTGTCCAGCAGAGATACAGAAGGGATCCCCGGGGTGTATTTCCTATTTCCCATCCACTCATCAAGTTTTTTCTTGAACAGTGTTAATGAAGAACTTTGCTTGACATAGATGGGTAGCTTGTTCCAGAGTATAGGAAATCTCTGGGACAGGAATTTATCCCTCCAGTGTGTCCTGCTTATTGTGGTGACAAGGTTTCGGTGCCTAGAGCATGTAGCTCGGAGGGATTGGGATTTCTTTAGGTGTAGCATGTCCAACAGCTCTAGGTTTGACATAGCTTTATATGTTAGACAGAGATCACCTCGGAGTAGGTGATATGCTATGGAGTAAAGCTGGTGTTTTTTGAGGCATTCAGTGTAGGGCATTTGTTTGAGGCCAGTAATCTTCTTTGTGAGGTACTTCTGTGGCCTTTCCAGCTGCTGCATATGTCTTGTGAGGTACATTCCAAAAGGGGCGTTGTACTCTATAATGGGTCTAATGAGTGCACACACACACAAACACACACACACACATGCACAAATCATAAAGTATATCACATTACCTAGTCCTAACTCTAACCATAGACAATCTCATGCATATCTAATGGAACCCCACTTACCTCACAAATAAATATTCACACTTGCTCTGTTTGAGCAGCCCCACTTACCTCACAAATAAATATTTACACTTGCTCTGTTTGAATAAGTACTATTTGAATTTCTTATGATTTATGAAAATGATGTCAGACATTTATACATATTTGTGTGGGTCTACTTTGACTCATCAAATTCTCACTTTATCGAAACTTACTTAACCGATCCCACTTTAGCACAAAAGGTCAGTGATTCAAATTGTTGAGCAGAAAAAGGATGGCATAGTAGATCAAAAATCAGCTGATTGCAGGCAGTGGCTTTTTTCTGTCCTAGATTTTGTTACAGCGGAGATTGGGAAATGTACCCTTTCTCTACTTTATTGTAGTCTCGCATGGTATTTATAATTAGCAGGTAGTTGGGGGCCCCATTCTCATCTGGGGGCGTAGGTGGGCTTGCCATCTCTAAAAAAAATGTTTTATGTTTTTTAGTTTTGCTGTTTTTTAGATCTGTTGGTGCTTTATCATCTTCAAATGAATAAAAAGAGATAGAAGGCACAACAGCCGAGGTAGAAGTGTTGAAAAATCTCCTATGTTGCTGCCAGGGTTCAAAAACAATAATATCCAAGGTCCATAAACGTAAAAACAGGTTTAATGAAAACACAAATAAAACAACGTCGACCTAGGTTTCGTTCGTGTAACGAACTTCTTCAGAACAACCAAATGTGATGTGGAACTTCTTTAAATATCTACCAAACCAACAATGAATGGTACCAATTTTCCAATTAATTACCCATTAACAAGTTCTGAACTATTTCTTAAAGGAAACCTTGAAAAAAACAGCAAGTAATATAGATTTTATATTCCCATGATTTAAAGGCAGCAAAAACATATACAAATGATGTGTCTAGCAATTGCCTATGTACTTGTACAAATTGTATAAATGTATAAATGTATAATATGTGAAATATGTAAATACCGTACACATTATTTTGTTAAAATAATAAATCCTAAGATGAATTAAATGATAATAAAGTTATATATATATTTGCTCTCTATATTATGTACAATTGTCACCCATTACTAATCATATACCACATATACATACATTATATCAATACAATTTATAGATTAAATTGATTCTAATTTTAATTTTAATTTTAATTTTAATTTTATGGGGATATGAGGGTCTGTCATCCAAATGTATAAGGAATAATTAATAAACATAATAAATAGTAGGTTGTTAGTTTGTCGTAGGATACCCAAGAAAACCGTGAGGTGAATCCGTGGGTATGTGTTGTTGTTAAAATTATATATACAATACTTATTGTTAATATATATATATGTATATAAAAACTCTCTGCCTAAAAATGATGCATAAATAGTTATAACTTAGGCTCACAATAAATACACCTATACTTAAATAAATACATATATATATAAATTAATTATAAATATATTATGCAAATATGCTATCTTAAAAATTCTGTGTGTATGTTATATAATAATAAAAATATAAAAATATCAACACATATTGCAGTGTAAGTAGTCAACTTAATGAATTAATGACCCTTAATATTTTTTAACCTTAAAATGGGCTTAATGCTAATGTATTCATTAAGTCCAGGGTATTAATGAGCATTTAGAATTATCTGCATCCGCAATTCTAAGACATCTAAATTATATTTAGTAGTCTTACCCTGTGGGTCTAACAATTGGTGTGATACACCAAAAAACTTAAAACAATGATTTCCACATTGGTTTATATGTCTAGCTAAGGCATTCGTTGATTTTTTGTTTTTAATATCCAATAAATGCTCTTTGATCCTATCTCTTAAATGCCTACTAGTTTTGCCAACATAAAACCCTTCACATTGTTGACAAACTGCAATATAAACTACGTTGGTGGTGTAACAATTAATATGTTGACTGATTCTGATGTTATGTTTGTTTACTATCACATTTGTACCAGTATTTATCATGTGTTTACATGTTGAACACCTACCGCATTTAAAATTACCCGAGGGTTTATGTGAAACATTACTAATTTTGACATTCAGACTTTCAAACAGATCCTTGAAGGATGTATCTTTCTTGAATACAAAAGT
>NC_056726.1:174464345-174626845 GCF_019279795.1 Protopterus annectens
ATAACAATAGAATGGCATACTTCTAATAAAACTATTCTTGTGAGTTAGCAAAGTGTATTGTAATACTGAAAGGAGAGAATTACATGTTTTGGACTCCAGCATGATTACCCTTATCAAAGGTCTCTATGTATACATGCATAAGATTAGCTAAAAGTGAAGGTAATAGGTATTCATGGTGACAAAAAGGAATATTGAATCACGCACATGGAAGTTTAAACACTTCTAGAAAATGTGTGCATCCATTAGCTGTGTCTCCTGAAATAACTTATAATGTTAAACTAGAAAAAGATTTTCCCAAGTTTAAAGAATTATGAAAAACATGGGAAGAATGAGCATCTATAGAGACTTTATGGCTGTCAAATATACCTTTTAATGAAATAAAGCAACAGCTAGATGTACCTATCAGTATAAGAATGGGGTGAGGAGAACAAAAGTGAGATACACTTACAGACATCCATTATTGAAAAAATAAGACATTAGAAGAAAATCAACACGGCAGCTACAAAAAGGACTACAATTATTTTATGATTAGACAGAACATGATCCTCTTTGTCAGAAACTTCCCCAGACTATAGCTAACAAGAAACCTGATAGTGTAATGTTAAAAAATGTCAGCACAGAAACTGAAGGTAAAGGTGACAAAAAATTCCTAAGTAAAAATCAACACAAAACAGATATCTTCCCAGAGACTTACGAAAGTATCAGTATAGAAACAGAGTTGGCAAAAACTGAGGAAGAAAGACACTTAAGTGAGGACACTCAAAGCACAGAAGTGGTAGTGATATTAAAAGTTAGCTAGGTGGGAAAATGCAGGGTTCTAAACTCATTTCTATCAAGGGTAAAAGAAACCTAAGAAGAGTACAGATAGCAGAAAACTTACTCTATAAGCATTTTTTGTCTGGAATTATCCTTTGCATAGGAAAACATAGGGAAATCTATAGTGCCATTTTTGGGAGGGTGCAGGAAACCCTACTTTCTACTTCAAGACAAGCTAATAAAACAAATAGTCCAAATTAGTAAACTTGCAGGTAAGCCATATACATTTTAAGAAAGTACATAAAAGAAATGTTAGGCAGAGCAAGACAGAGAATATAACTTAGGCCAGAATATTATGTTAGAATGTAGATGACAGTGATCAAGATGCAATTATCAAGCAATGTCATCTACGACTTTAATAAAACAATAATCTAAACACAAAGATTACAAATGTAACCAATTTGTTAACAACCCCAAACCCTAATCAAACTCTTTAAACTAAACCATATAGATGGGAGGTTACCATAATGGTTAAGGTATTTACCATACCGACACAAGGTGCAGGGTTTGATTCTCACATGGGATAACTGGCTAGGCATAAAGTAGCCCACAATCAAAATATGATTACAAAACTTAGCAATTTGTGTGTATTTGTGATCAAAACCAAACCCCTGAAGTAAACACAATGGCAACATAAACTTACCTGACACTTTACATTTGCAATCAAACACAAATCCTAATCCAAGCCCCTATAATAAATAGTTAATCTGAACATACCTAACTGTCAGCCCCAACACTCCCATAAACAAACACATCAAGCAGAAACACTCAAGAATTATGACATAGTTAACAAGCATTATTCATCTATAACATAAGTCAACAAACCTTACCGTTAACCATTATCACACCAAAATCTGTCCATAGGATCATAGCATCATAGGAAGTTACTAGGCTATTATCCCTGAGGCCCTTACAAGCCTAGCCAAGAATGTAGCCTGTGTTCTGACAAGTCAACACCTGACACCCCTGCCCAGCATGAATGTGATGGTTAACTAAACCTATGGTACCCTTAAGGAGATGATGAAGATAGTGTACAAGATGTTCCAGCTACTTCTTACCAAAGTTTTGAATTAAAAGTCAATCTCTTATATAGAATAAGTAAAGATAAGAAGAAAATTGTATGAGTTGTTAGTGCCAAACCTTATATGACACTAGTACTGAAGTTATCCCATAGTCACAGGTTAGGAGATTATCTAGTGGTAAACAAAACTAAGCTGAGAGTACTAGCCAGATCTTATTGGCCAGGTGTAATGAAATAAATAGAACATTTCTGTATGTCTGGTCTATAATTTCAGAAAACTGCACCCATCCTGGATGTAAGAGTCCATGCATTCCAATGCCTGTTATAGAAGTACCTTTTGAGGGCACCACTATTGACATTGTGGGTTCACTAGTCAACTCTTGCACTCTGTATCAATACATGCTGGCAATAATGGGTATGCTGCAAAATTTTCAGAATTTCTACCATTGCACAAGGCCAATGCTAACTCTATTTCCAGAGAACTTATGCTATTATTCTCTGCATTAAGTATTCCTAAAGAGATACTTACTGCCCAAAACATGCCCATTACATCAAGGGTATTACATCAGTTGTGCCAGTGCTTTAAGGTTAAGAAGTTAGAAATGTCAGTGTACCATACACAGACTGACAGTTTGGTAGAGAAGTTCAATAAAACTAAAATTCATGTTAAGAAAAGTGATTGACTTAGATGAAAATAACTTGGATCAGTTATTACCCTACTTGTTGTTTATGATAAAAGGGATTCCACAAGCCTCAACTGTGTTTACTCCATCTGAACTGATGTATGTTAGGCATCCCACATGTCTCTTCAATATTGCTAAAGAGACCTGAGAAGAAGTGTAGAAACCATGTGAAAGTGTATGGAATACAGCATTTCACTAGTTTAAATGACAGAATAAATCTGGTCATGACCATTGTAAAGACGCATGTGCAGACAGCCCAAGAGTTGCAATAATGAGTCTATCAAACTGAAAAACATTAACTCCAGGGATGAGGTATTAGTATTGCTATGTAATAGCACTTGCTATCAGCAGTCCCCAACACCTGTGGCTGTAAGCAGTTTAATCCCCTAAACAACTAACAACTATCCACATTTAACCATGGTATCTTGTCATTCTGATTTGCTAACATTCTTAGGATTGTGGATAAGAAGTAGCAGTTTATGTATTATGCCCTTTAGATGATGCTACTCTAAGAAATGCTTAACAGTTAATATAGTGCTACTTAGAACTGGATTACTGGCAAAGCATTTGCTTAATTTCAACTATATGCTTTTGTTTGTATTCTTACAAGAAACACACATAAACAAAGATCAGTGGTTAAAAATCTGTTCTAGACAATGGATCAAACAAATCATTTATCAGACGATAGCTCTGCCTCAAAAGGTACTGCCATAATAATTAAAGAATCCTTTCATGAAAACATAATCAACAGCAATTTCAACACAAATGGAAGATGGTATCTCTTCACCAGTACACATCCGCAAACAAAAAATAATACTCTTTTTCTGAATATTTATGGCCCCTGTTCAAATCAGCAATCATTCATTTATGAAATATATAATCTACTCCTAAATTACCCCAAACATTCCATCATTATAGGGGGGACTGGAATTGTCTAATTGATCCACTAAGTGACAGCACTAACAAAAACAAAAAACAGCCAGTACAGATCACTTCAGCCCTAAACGACCTTATACAAAGTTTCAGTCTTATCGACCCTTATCTAACTATAGACCATGACACAGATCAAAGAATAAAAACACTTCTCCCCCCCCACATAAAGTCTGGTCAAGATTAGTCTATTTCCTAATATCATCAAACCTCTCCAAGAAATGTCAAAAATACAAGATCAGCAAAAGAATAATCTCCAACCACTCTAAAATCACAATAACAATTAATACTAGTCAAATTTCTCAACAGGGTGGTCCCTATAACTGGTATCTAAACAACAACCTTTTAAATCAAAAAGAAGTTGTTGAGCAGATAGGTAGGACAATAGTATAACTAGATCAAGAAGCACTACAAACCCAAATCCCATTAGATATTCAATGGGCAGCTACTATACCTGTACTAAGAGGAATCATAATACAAAAAGCTTCAATATACAAAAAAAAAAAAAACAAATTGTCTTACTCAAAATGTAGTACAACAGCATTGAACAACAACTTCAATCCCAATACTCACAGGAACTAAAAATAAAACTTTATTCAATACAACTACATAAACACTCATTAAATGAGTTAACACTTATCTATAAATACTGTGAATGGGCCCAGATACCTTCCAAGGTACTAGCAAATATGATAAACATAAAGAAAATTCTCCAAAAAATTCCAGAAATTCAATATAAAGAGAGAAACTTATATAATAAAGTAGATATAATCAACTCCTTCTGGGAAATATGCAACAATGTATGCAACCCTATAAAACAACACCTTATGCCTAACATATAAGAGAATTTCTTAAATAACCTAAAATTTCCAAACCTGGACAAAGAACAGTATAACATATTAGATAGCCCCTTACCAACCAGTAAAATCAAGATAGCAATCAATAACTAAAGATCAACAAATCCCCAGACCCAGACAGATTTACAGCAATGTTTTACAAAAAATTCAGTCACGTACTAGCTCCAATCCTGTTAAGACTTTACAATCATATCATAAAACATGGGTCCACTGACAAATATTTAAACAATTCAAAGATGATCTTAATACCAAAACCAAACTCTGACAAACTAAACCCTCTTAACTATAGGCCTATTGCCCTTATCAATCTAAATATAAAAATTCTGACCTCACTGTTAGTGAATAGACTACAAAAAACCCTGGATAAAATTATTTCCCCAGAACAACTGGGTTTTATGAAAAAAAGACAATTAAGTGACAACATCTGCATGCTAGACACCTTAATTTCCCTCTTAGCGAAGGATAGGTACCCAAGATATGCACTCACAATAGATGCCTCAAAAGGTTTTGACAACTTAGACCTAGATGTCCTCTTCTTAACAATGACATTTCTTTTATAAAAACTATTAAAATGATTTACAATAATGCCACCACCACACTATTCATCAATAAGGTTCACTCCCAACCCATTAATATAACAAATGGCACCCGCCAAGGTTGTCCCCTGTCTCTATTCTTGTTTAACATATACCTAGAATCACTATTATTACACATCACCCAAAATACCTATCACCACGTTGCTGATGTTAACAACACAATAGTAAAATACTCAGCTTTTGCTGATGACCTAAACTTATATTTTGAATTCCCAAATACAGACCTAAACAAAATTATATCTTCAATTGAACAGTTCTCCAAAGTAGCAAATTACAACATGAACCCCCAAAAATCCACTATTTGTCCTCTAAACCCACTAAATTATAAAATGTCCTGTTTCCCCTTAGTTGACATACCCCTAAACTACATGCTAAAATATTTAGGAATAAAGTTCTCTCACACCTACAAAGAAATGTATAAATCAAATCTCTTAAAAACATAGGAAATAATTAAACAAGACATCTCAAGATGAGTAAATATTAATCTATCCCTATTGTCCAAGTCAGCCATTATTAAAATGAATATCCTTCCTAAAATATTATTTCAACTAAACTCTATTAGTCTTAAAATACCAAAAGAATTGTTTACATCAATGGAAAAGGCCATCTCCAAATTCCTGCGGCATCCAAAAACAACACGAATATATTACCAAAAACTCACAAAACAAAATCAAAAGCAGGTTTGGGGCTTCCAGATTTTTATCTGTACTACCTTATTATAAAAGCAAACTGGTTAATTCAAATATCAGAATATAATAAAACTAAAAAGATTTCGTACCCAACATGGGTGAAAATATGGTCAAATCTACTACACTCCTTAAATATAACCCCTAAAGCTATCCCTTATCTTTATCCTAACAATAAAGTATTTTACAAATTACACCCAATAATCAAAAATAAAATAATGGCTTTCCAATCTTTATTTACTTCTACCAATCTACAAAATTCACTAAGTTTCCTACAACACATACACATGAACCTGAATATCAAGCTAAATAACAAAATGATACATCTTAAACTATTCCCACTAATTAAAGATCTTAAGGTATGGCATATTTTATAACATAAGGAATCAACACTTAAAAATTTAAGAACACAACTAAAGACACCAGGCAGTTATAACCCTGTTCTTAGACAAATTATATCATTAACAAGGATGAAGTTCTCAAACTACAAAATGGACACACAAAATATTGTAACTACCCAAAACATATTCAAATCATTAGCTGCTAAGGAGAAAATGATCTCAAATTCTTAAAAATTAATTAGTGAGATAAAACACCAATCTGCGCTACTCTCCTCAAGATATTGGAACAATATTAGTCAAACTATCACAACAGCACAAAAACAAGAAACTATTAAAAATACCTTAAAACTAACACCTTTCAAAAACCTAATATGCACACAAATAATCATTAACAATAACACATATTACACCCCAGCTGTCCTTAAAAAAATTGGCTATAAAAAAGAATCAGTGTGCCCTTTTTGCTCCAGAAAGAATGTCGACATCCTCCATATTTTTGGGAGCTGTAGGAATATTTTCAAGTTCTGGTGCTCCTTGAGAGAGCAACTTGAAAACATTGGTTATGAAAAAAACACATTTCCCTGGGAAACAATGATTCTACACATAATTCCTAGTTCAATTAAGGGAATGTGTAAACATATTTTAGTCACATTATGTGCCCTTCTTAAATTTTATATAACCAAAAATTGGGTAAATAACAATAAAATCTCATGGACAAACTTCAAGGACACGGCAGTCGAATATATCACCTCCCACAAACTAGCTAGAAAAAAACATAAAAAAAGAACATATTTTCAAACATATTGGAATTCTCTTCTTGACATAATCCTAGTAAGCAAATAAAACCCAAACACATAAATACAATTCAGGTGGAATTTAATTAAACTTCTATAAGTTTATTACACAAAAATAACATGCTTCAAGATTAGCATCATTTGGATGGCATCCAACAGTGTAAATAGTTGAATTTGTACATAGTTTCAGTGTTTCACTAACCCTTCTTCAAGTAAGGTTATCATACTTACACAAATCAAATGACATATAAATGAGGACATAAAACAAACTTTATATTCTACCTTTCTGTAACAATGAGAATAACTTTGCTTTATTCTGAAATAGGGGTATTGTATCATTTCAGTTAGAATCAATAGTCAAATATGGGTCTCTTTATTCCCTGTACCCTCAGAAAATGGTGAAACTGCTAGTTTTCTTTTTTCCTTTTCTTTAGTTTCTGTAAGTCTTTATGTGAGCATTGTCGATAATTGTTGTAAATTGTTACTCCTTGTTGTTTTTATGCTGTAATGTCTGTTTATTTTGGCTGAAAAACAAAAGTAATAAAAAAGTATATTAGAAAAAAAATCAACTATATGCAGCCCAGACTACTCAGCTATGCAGAAGCTTATCACAGAATCCCACAGTCCAAACCCTTTGAATAGGTCTCCAAAAGTTCAGCACTGCCATCCATCAAAACTTTCCAGAGCTGCTTTTTCCTCTTTGGGAAACATTCAGAAATGATTAGTCAGTATGTGTAATGAAAGGTGAGGAAGCTGTATTATCTGACAGTTAGTGTAGGAGATTAAGACTGTTAAGGAGTTGATTCCTGGAGTCAAGGACGCAGTCTTATCCCCTTTCCATCTGTCTACTGTGACACTAAGCAAGTCAATTAATTGCACTGTGCTCCTGTGTCACCCCTGAAAATGGATACTTGTGTCCATTTAACTTACCCAGTTAAAATGAATAAAACAAACTGTATTCTGCTGTCCAGCTTCCTTTCAGCCATGAGCCTCTAGTGGCAGATGGCTTCCTAGAGTGAGTATGCCATAGCCATGGTCAGTGGATCTAGAGTGAGTATGCCATAGCCATGGTCAATGGATCTAATACTTCCAGAAACAAAACTCTGCTTAATATGGACAGCTGCTGGTGTATCAACAACAATAGCCCTTCAAGTGATCCAGATGGCATTAATGCAGCTTCTTGTCATATTGCCTGTTTTTTTTCTCCATAAACTTTAAATTAGATGACACATTTACCTCTAACTATTTGAAACAGGGTTTGAACAAAAAAAAATGGAAACCACTGCCTGTTCTCAACTGTAGAGGAACAAAAAAAATGCACATAGGCTTCTATACTTAGCAAAAGTTTATGATCTAGTGAATGTCCTGATAAAGGTTGATCCAAGTTTTCTTACAGCCCCTTACTTCCCAAAACCTTGACTCAAGCCATGCCACATATGGTCAACACACAAGTGACCAGACACTTTCATTGATCATTTACTGCACTTATGCTAAGAAAAGATGTAGATTTACTCCTTGATGGTCACACAACCACAGTGAGACCCTGTATGGTATCACACTGAATGGAGGAGTTCTATGAAATAGAAGGGCCTACATTAAACTAACACACATCACTGTAGAGGGAAAATCCAAACTGGCTTAAAACAGCCACAGATACTATTGTATGTCTTAGGTCTGCCTCCCTTCTCATTTTATTTATTCATTTTTACATGTAGTTAAACTCAACCACCAGGTACACTTTTTATCACACAAGAATACAAATGGTGCTCACAGATGAACAAGTGAAATACATAAAAGAATTAATAGCTAAATCTTAATAGAAATTATATTATGACAGAACACTTGGCATTGTTCATACTACAGTATATGCTCTAATGAGTGCATTTGCAGTAACAAAATAATCAATGGCAGTGAGTGAGGTGATAAAAAGTTTGTCCAGGAAATGGAGCCACTTCATGTGCCATTTGTTTCTGTATTGTCTCTTGACTGGTGAAAATAACCAACATTAATAGCTGGTGAGCTGTGCTTGGGAGTATAAACCAGTCTGTGGGTCACAGCAGGGGAATGTTCTTCTAGTGCAGCTGATAGAATAATGGGGGATGGAAAGGGCAAAGGATATGGCTGCAGATAATCTAAGTGGTCTAGAGTGTTGTTTCACAGAAATTAGGTTATAAATGGATTCCCAGTGATCCATCAGTGACATTTATACATGAAGGCACCAACAAGAAGGATGAGGCTAAGATTAATAGAAAGTTACTCCATCTTTTGAAAGGCTAAGCAGTGCTGAAGTCCCTTATCAGCAGTGGCAGGGTAGTTATCATGATTACGAGTATATTGGCTTATATTCTTTATCATTCAGCAAGACTCATATGCATATGGGTATCAGCTACTGCAACTCTCATTTTGCATTTATGGCAAAATGTTCAAATTAAAAAGATGTACTATTTTTAGAAAACTGCATGTAGGACTAGATTACTACACTTATACTGATGTCTCTGCTTCCAGACACCAATAATTTTTTTTTTCTGTTATGCAAGACATACGTTCAAGGTAATAAAGCACATCTGAGGAGTAAGAAATAAAGATAAAGTTATGAGACTAGAACTCAAGCTGAATTTGTAAATGAAAGTATAATCTTAAAGTAAAGCAACAGTGCTAAGCAATATGTCTGCATAAAGACAGTTTATTCAACATTAACTCTATTCTGATTTATGTCCCAAGTACTTTATGTGTAGTAATTTACTACTAAATTTTATATGTAAAACATTAGCAAATGATAAGCTGGGGTGAAACTAAAATAAATAAATAAAAGTAACGTTACAATTTGCTATGAACTTGTCTTCTGACCTGTTTCTCTTCTCTTATTCCTTGTGTTACAGGCTTAAGCCCTAATGAAATACTTTACTGAGTTAGGTATACATGACCAACATACTAAATTATGCTAAAAGTAATTTCATGCCTTAGACATCTAGTTCAAATGATGTTTTGAAAAAATGTGTTCTTTCATAGCTAACCATGTATAAGAGAATTCTATTTTTCTAAACTATTTTCAATATTTTGATACATTATTTCAGAGAACTGTTAAGAATGAATAACTCATGATTATGTATTTCTTTTCATAAGCAGTGGGCTCAAAAAAAAAATATATATATATATATATATATATATATATATATATATATATATATATACATACATATATATATATCCCGGTTAGGGGTTGCCCGGATCATCTGTTCGCTTTTATATATATATATATATATATATATATATATATATATATATATATATATTTATTTATTTTCCTATGTCAGTGTTTTTGCTAATTTATGGATACTGCGTACCATAAAAGCACCTAGTAGGGAAGTTGGATAAGATTATGTCGGCATCATACCTTTCTGTTCGGTGCACTTGTTAAAGCTCAGCTTAAAAGCAGAATACTTTTCTTCTGTCACCAGCTCAGCTGGAAGCCTATTAAATGCCTAGGGTGTCTCATAATAAGACCTCTAGTTTAGGAATAGATCACAGGGTTACAGAAGGGCAGTGGCATAACCCGATGATGATTACAGGCTGACTCACTACAAAGACAGCATCTCATTCAGTGGCCCGAGATACATTTGTGAAACACCAACAACATAACCAAGAGAATGATGATGGGCATATCACTACAAAACTAAGCAGAGGCTGTGGAAGTTTGTAAATATGTGGTTGAATCTCACTGTATAGCTTTTATAGTTTGCCTGCACTAAGATGTGGTAGAAAAAGACTGTAGCATTTTTTCTATTGAGGTTTATTCATGCATCACTTACATTTAAATACTGTTTGAAAAGAAGGGAAATCATTGTGTGAGAAACCTGAAAGCTAATATTTGTTTTGTCAAAATATCTACTATTAATGGTGAAACTATTGGCATTCAGAAAACTTGATTCAATTAATAAAAGCTTGCAAGAATGGTCACACAATTAAATGATGCATAACAAGAAGCTGGATATGTTTTCAGAAGCATGATTATATAAAAACAGAGACACACTCCTATTGAGTTATAAAAAACAAATCATGTGACTCCTTAACCCTGTAGAATTGTATTACTGATGTATTTTATATTCTATATAGGAAGGATGTGAAGGCTTGACACAATGTGTCAAACAAGACAGGGCTATATTAAGCAGTAAAGGTCCTTCCAGGCAAACCTTTAGGATAGAACCTCAAAATGTTTTTTACAAACATCCATATTTACCCAAATGCATCTCCAAGATTTACTGAGATGCTTCAAAGCCAGACCAAGCCACTATATCAGCTGTGCTATGTAAAAAATGCTGCAAGTGCTTCTGTAATTATTCCTGATTAACAAAAAAAATTGTTTTTATAGGACATGTAGTATTGCCCAGTACCACCTTATGGTTACAAATACTTCAAAAAGCATGCTGTGTAAACTTTGTTCCCATCAGTGGTGTTCTGTTTATTCAGCACTAGATATCTAGGCAGTGATTATTAAGAAAAGTTAGTTGAATCATGTGACAAGGCACATAATTTGAATTTGTAACTAGAAATAAGTGGAATATGTACTGCATCCATCAAGGTAACTATGCTGTTGGTTCATTGCTACAGTTGAGGGAGATTGGTGAGTGATTGCAGCTAAGATTATGACAGTAAAAGCAACAGAAGCTCAAGTTGTAAAGAAAAAAAAAAGCTATCTTAATACATATAAGCAATATGGATATTGGCTGAGGTTTCCAAAAATAATGAAGCTGTGTGTGTTTGTTGATAAGTCTCAATATCCATTCTGAATCATAGTGAAATTCATACAAATGATATCACTCACCTTTCCCCGTATATCCCACTTATATAATATTTTTGTTGTGCACTTTTTTCTTTCCTTTTTCTGCATTTTTTCCCCTATGGCTTGTAAATGGATTAATACAGGCTTCTTAAGATAATTTAATAACATTTGATGGCCACTGACAGAATGTCGAGGTTATGCTCCTTTTCTGTCTAGCTAAATGTCTTTCTTGCTATCCATCTGTTTAGTTAATTTTCTGTTTTTCTTTTCCATTCTCTATGTCACTTAATATCTGTCTCTTTCTTTCTCCCTCCCTGTCATTTTTTATTTGACAATATCACTTTGTTACAATCTCTCTTGCATATGTCTTGGCAATTACATAAAATAGATTTCCTGAATGAATTTGCTATTTCAGGCACTGCATGACTGTTACACAATATTGTAATAATTTGCCAAAAATTGATTTATTAAGGCTGTGAGCAATGTTTTAGTGCAATGCTTAGCACATTTCAAAATCTTATGTGAGCACAGATTTTATCTGTCTTATTTCACCTAAGATGCCCATTTAATGTCAGTCAGCACTATTTGTGAACATGGCATGCTGTTATTTCATGCATTATAGTGGAAACTTCATCATCTGGGGCACTACTTCATGAGCAGATCTGCACTAATAGTAATCCTGTGAACTGCTGACAACCCTAAGAAATTAACAGTGTAGTAGTATGTGTTTATGTTTAGTAAACTGCACATTTCAAAAAGTGCACTTCGATGCAGATTTCCATCCCATGTAGCAGGGCAGAAAGCATGGAAGGCTCATAATTTCAGATTCATTTAATTTTGGACTGGCTGCTTAATGCAGTTCTAAGTCATGACAAAGCTATAATCTACCCCTGCACTTCTTAGTTAGTGTACTAATCCATTACAAGATGCACAAACTCATTCACACACAGACACATGGCATGCACACCTACTGACAATCTAATGGACCGCAAATACACTATGACATAGCCTCTTTGGAAAGTGGAATGAAACCTGAGAACTGATAAAAAGCCACACAGAAATAGACAGGACATGCAGACTCCATAATAACAATACTGCAGCAGAGAAATTAATTGAAAAATGGAGTGTTGTAAGGCAGTAGTTCTACTAACCATAAAGCTATAATGTAGAGCTACAAAATTTACCATTAACCAAAACTGCACCTCAGTGACCACACTTAGAGAAACACCCAAGGTGCACCAGTAATTATCAATAGTTTGAAATAGTTTTTTGGTTATGCTCTTTTGTCTCAAAGAGAGACTTAATCAGAACCAAAACTTTAAAGCAAAACCTAAGCACCAAGCGGATTGGTAGATCAAATGACATCACTTCCTTTCCCTTAAGGGAGACCAAACCAGTGTCCAAATGCTTAAACAGGTGTAACAAAATTTTGTAAAAGTCAACAACTTATAACCAACAACAACAGTACATCTCAAAAAATGCATTTAAATATTATGTGCATTAATATCATTAACTATATATACTTAAAATACCCGTATTTTAATAAGTATTGATAAAATACTTCTAATAAAAATGTTTTAAATATTTATAACATTTATAGACTTCATAAACCATTCATTGAAATGAACTCACAAAGAATTAATACAAAAACTCACTAAAGTTGCGCTGCCCTTAATTTTAATACAGGTACTAGTGAGACCATTTTATCTCCATCACTGTACTGCCCAGTAAGAGAGTTATAATGGGCAGAGTAGGTAGGGAATAATGACACACACTCTAACTGGATGGCTTACTTTCACAAGAGCAGGGACAGTTCCAAGATTAATGATAATTAATTATCACATTTAAAAAAATATATGGTTACTATAGGTGGCCGCGGTGGTGCAGCGGTTAGCATTGCCACCTCACAGCAAGAGGTTCTTTGGTTTGATTCTTGGCTAGGGTGCCTTCTGTGCGCAGTCTGCATGTCCTCCCTGTGGTCATGTGGGTTTCTTCCGGGTGTTCCGGTTTCCTCTCACATCCCAAAGACATGCTGTAGGTGGATTGGACACTCTAAATTGGCCCTAGGTGTGAGTGTGTGCATGTGTGTGTCTTCTGTAGAAGGTTGGGTGCGGGGCTGGCAACTCGACACTGTAAAACTCCACTGCTAATTATGAGCAGACAGGTGATCCGCTATGGCAACCCCTAACCGGGAAAAAGCCAAAAGAAGAGGAAGAATAAAATATATGATTACTGTATGCTAGTGTCAAAGATGATTGCAAGGGCTGGATTGTATAGTTCACCATATACAAAAATGGAATAGGGCTGAAATGCCTTGTCATCTTCTGACTAATATTGGGAGGCATCCATTTGAATGGCAATTTAAAAAAATATTTTTCTCCTTATTTCACATGCATTCTTACAGGATCTATTTGACACTTCATTGCTGCTAAGGCAAGAATGCTGGCCTAATTTAGCTGTATGCATGCACAGACAAAACTTGTTGGTATTTGTGTGATAGTTGTATTTTAGAGGCAAGAACAGCTAACCCATGCTGTGTAAATAGGATGCATATACTCTGCAGGATTACATCTGATTATGTACAGATGTATGATGAGCAGCACCCCTGTAATTCACATAAACTGGATTCATGAGTATGCCACATATGTAAATCAACTGGTACTGGACTTAAGAATGCTCATGTGGGTCATTATATTTGCTTTGCTACTCTATTATGAGATTTAAAAGTCAGGACTAGAGATAAATTTGGAAGAAAAGACTAATTTGTGCAACTTCCTATAAACACAGAGGTCAAAGTACCCTAAAAGTAACATACAACTTGGTTAAATATACTTTTTTTTGTTATTTTTAGGGGGATTTTTTTTGAGACTGGGATAATCATTAGTTTCAATACATGAAATAATCTATAATTGCTGAGCTCTAATGTTTCTGTAATGTTGACTTTCCAACCAGTCTTAATAATAAAGATAATTAAGATTGCTGGTAGTGATTATATATTGTAATGACAAAAATACTGAATTTTCTATATAATTAAACACCATTATATCATTTTATGAAAGTTAATTCCGCCAATGAATCCAAGCACACTGTAAAATGGGATAACAGAAATTATCCAATATTTTAAATCAAATCTTGATACAAAGCATTATTTTTAATGCTTAAATTATATTTAATTATTTAGACTCAGATGAAACATAACTGTTACTTTGGAAGTAATTGGCAGTAAGAATTATCATTTTATTAGAAATAGCATTTAAATGTATTACATGCGTAGAATGGGCCTGCCTTCGTTGAAGGTTGGGCGTCGAGCTGGCACCTCAGCACCCATAAAAAAATCTACTGCCAATCATTAGCGGACCGGAGTTCTGCTGTGGCGATCCCTAACCGAGTAAAGCCAAAAGAAGAACAACAACATTCTTAAAAAGAAAAAGAAAAAAAGGCTATTTTTGTCAATTTCATAGTAAAATTCTACCCCAAAAACTTTAAAATAGAAATCAATATGCAAGTATCTATATCAGGAAATGCAATATGTATTTTTTCCTAAAACCAATGTGACTTTTCAATGCAATTCACAGTTTATAGAGACAGAAAAGAAAAATATTTACTTAGTTGCCTAATGTGATATTTAGCTGGGGATAAAGAAGTCATGTGAATTACATAAAAAGATTTGGAAGCAATGCCAATTATATCCAATATAATTTCTCTTCAAATTAAAGAAATGAACATTTACATATCATAAGCTAAAAGATATCAACTGCATTATCATTGACAAACTACATTAGTTTCTAAACTAGGAAAATACCTACTCATGTACATTTCAATTATTTAAATTTTCAGTTATAACTGAACTACTTTTTTTAAAAAAACAGTATCATTTTTTGATTAATTACTACTAATTTAGAACTGTTGAAATGTTCTCATACTTTATAAAAATTAATTTAATTCAGTTGGGAACATTGATATTTGTTAGAAATAATGATCAAGTATCCACACTGAGACTAGATTAACAGCACTTACCTTGATATGGAAATGCCACACAATAGCCATAGAATAGTAAACTGACAGGAACACAAAAATCCCAATGGTAAAGAGTGTCAAAACTAAACCATCTGTAGATTGTTATCAGGAAGGATAGCATTAGGGCTAGAACTATGGCTAAATATGGAGTTAGAATTATGATTATGGTTAGGGTTAGTCTTAGAAAACATGTGAATAAGGGAACATTATTCATGTGTGCTAATCTTAATCCTAACTCCAGCCCTAACCATAATGCTAACCATAACCCTATACCTAATCCGACACTAAACAAAAATAGTCACATCTTACAGTAACCCTATCCTTATCCCTAAACAAAAACACCAACACCAGTCCCTAACCTTAACACTAACCATAGTATTTCTGTGTGTGTGTGTGTGTGTGTGTGTGTGTGTGTGTGTGTGTGTGTGTGTGTGTGTGTGTGTGTGTATGTTTGTGTGTATTTGCATGCACACACACACACACACACACACACACACACACACACACACACACACACACACACACACACACACACACACACAACTCACACCCTACGGGTTTAACACAAGATCTGCTTCTATGATCTTACTCTTTCAAAAAAATTACCTGCAAACAACATCTATAATACTTTTTGTAGAGAAAACTATGTATGAGAATCAATAACATTTCCCCAACAAACATGTCTTTGCTGCTCATCTTAAACAATTAAAACTAGTTAGAGGTTATTAAGTATTCAACAAATGCTGTGGTTTTTGAACTGTTCAGAATTTAACAAAAGCATTTAAGGGTATACACTGCTTAAAAGTATTGCTTTTGTTTGCAGCTTCCTGTTAAAAGAAAAGTGTGCTGTAGCAGGAAGGCTTTACTTTTGTTTCCTCTGAAAGCCCTGTCACTGTACTCTGTATCCCACAGGCTGCTGAGAGGCAACTTGTGCCTGGCCTACAAAGCAGTCTCTGACCCTTCCCTAATGGAAATGCTGTACATTCACAAATCAAATGGACAAGAGTCACTTGTTCCAGAGATCTTAACCTAGCCTGTAACATTAGCAGAACATGCTGGAGAGACAGATATATCTCCCAGAGATTGACCCTCCTCTGGAATAAACTCCCAATTCATGTGAAGCAGAGCTCCTCAATAACCGTATTCAAGCGCAGCCTAGACAACTGGAAGTGAAACTATAAATTCACACTGGGGGTGGCACCTATGTCCACCAGGGACAGGGTCAGTTGGTGTTGATTATAGACTTGCTCTGCGAATAATGACCATCTAACCATGGTTAATTAGGGAACATGGGTATAACATGGCAAGGCTTGTAAAGGCCCTAGGGCCATTAGCCTAGTAACCTCCTATGAACCTTCAAATTATGGTTAACCAATAAAAAATAACATATGTGCTGCAAGAAGGAGCCCTGTGAATAGAAGTCATATAACTTTATAAGGGATTGTTAGATAACCTTCTTTTCTGGTGTTCATAATATGTGAGTCTAAAAGAATAAAGGAAGGCTCTAGTTAAGAATAATGGTTTATTTGTATACTCACTTTAAAATTTTCTGTCATCATATTAGTTCATGATTATGCTTGTATTTCATTAACTGTGGCCTGGGCCACTGGACTCAGACTTTGCTGATAAATGGTATGGTTAAGCTTGGCATGGAAATGTTTTAAGGTGCATTGACTTTAGCTAAGAATTAAGTTACTTGCAGAGTAAAGACTGTGGTGAACTGGTAAGTGTATGTCCAGGGGCTGTAGTAAGTTTGAGCTTGAACCATGCTTTTGGGGGACTCTTGATAGCTGTTTTTGTCTATCCATTTTTTAACTTAATTTCTCAAGCATGAAAGAAGGACTGCACTCTGTTTAATTAATATGTTGGAAATGCAGTGGTCTGAGTTCTGCACCATGTGCAAGGTAAACTTATTGGAATTATAGCTAAATATGAAACTTCTAAGGAGTGTTTACACTTCAGTGAATTTCATGATGTTATAGGAAAGAGACTGTAGTCAAATGCATTATTTAAGTTATGGGGTGAATCATGATATTTGGGGCACTGGATTTGATACTGTTTCCATTTTTAGATTAATTTGAAATAAGCACAAACAGAACTATTGTACATTTGGCTGAATTTCCCTTGTAGAAGTAGCAGCAAGTCCATCATGGATAAAAGTTCCTTTAAAAGATTTATTAACAAACTCACACTTAAAAACAATAAAAAAGTATCATTAAATAAAGTGACATACTGGCACTTTTGTCCTGGTACTTTCCACAACTTCCTCAGATAAATCTAAACAGACGACACCCAACTTAGACCTTAAATGATCTCTGTTGAAACTACAATGTTTCTTCTTCTCCAGATTTAAAGAAACAGTGTTCAAAAACATTACATATTATATCTTCAGCTCCTAAAATCTAACAAGCATAAAATTAGCTTTTAATTACTTAAAAATAACGAAGTATGCAACAATAAATTATTTATAAATAAAATATTTAAAAATGAAATGGACACCTATATAAAATATATTACTACTAATAAACCATAAATGAAAATTAGAAACAAGCATATTTATAAATTCATTCACTTACTACCAAATCTTAATATGTTAAAGAAGGTGTTGGAAGATTATGCAAGGATACACAATAAAACTTAAAAAAAAAATAAATATCAAAAACACGGAAAATGGAAAAAAGGCTCTTGCCACAGGGAATCCATAGGGCTACCTGAGGGATAACATAATTGTCAGTGGATAGGAATATTAAAAATAGGAGTAAAATATAATATATATATATATCCCCTCAGTAGTCACAAATGTTCTCACCACATCTTTGTTGCTCATGTAAATTCTTTTGTAATAAAATTGTGTACCTTGAAATGCTTCAGAATTAGAAAACTTGGTAATACATTTTAGATTACCAAACAATATATCACTGTGTATTGGAATTAAGGATGAGTATTACTAAGATCTAAGATACTAAGAGTTTGTTCAGGTTGGTAAAAGTGGGAGGGAACTGAAATACCGGGAAAAGATCCACACGAACTTCACTCAAAGGGCACTCCAGTTGAGAATCAGACTAGGCAACTTCTTTTGTGAGGAGATAATGTTATTTGCTTTACCACTGTGCCATTCACTAGACTATTAATAATATAATAACTTGTTACAGTACACAGCAATATTACAGTTTCAGAAAACAACTATTAAAATGCACGGCTGTGCAACTCAGTGTCCAATAGTACCTGTTAGGAGAGAATTAAACAATGTACCAGTTTACTGAGAGGTGACTTGCTGCATTTTGAAAAATATTACCAGGGATTTAGAAATGTTTCTGTCAGGATACTCAAAACTGTAACCCACCAAGTGGAGGAAAAGCGGTAGTAACAAGGTAGAATATATATACAGTATAAATAAATTGACAGAACAATTAATCAATTAGTAACTGAGGGGGAAAAAAGTATCTGCCTATACCACCCACGTTAAGGAATTAAGTCTGGAGGATGAAATCTTCAGACAGAAGGATAGGATGGAATGTTTGATATCTGTTCCCTTATTCTTGAGGAAGGCAGGGCGGTTCATCACTATTTGTATGACACCTGCAGAAGATTAAGGGCTTGTTATTTAACAATAATGATATTAAATGGGTGGATCTTGGTGGACATCCTGTGCGCAGATATGGAGGCATACAGTGCATATGGCTATCATCAGTGCATAATGCTTTTCCCAGTTAAATACTCTGGCCTGCCTCAATCTGGATTCCACTCACCATTCTCTGGAACAAAACCCTACTTTTGAATCCTCAGCAGAAATAATAAATTAAACTCTGGCCCCTGATGCATTAGAAGGTACACCCAGTGAAGGGACACACTTAGGACCTGAGTCTGTGGTTATCTGTTACCGCATTACATCAAGAGGTAGGCACAAAATTGGCTTAAAGGATGCCATACCAATAACAGTAGTCAAAGTGAGAATGGTGTGGAGGGAGATGCAGGGACATTAAAGAATTGCACAATTCCAGTAAGCTTTGCTTTAAAGTTACCCAACTGCCCAATGGGGAGATTTGATGCTAAAACCCTTCATAATTTAGGACTGTTGACAGTTATCTAAGTCAAAAATCTAAAAGTCTTTAGGTGTATACATTAGTAGGGCAGAATAAAGGGCAGGAAAAAGTGACAAAATATTCAGGTACACCACTGGCATAATTAACTTTTAAGGAAACAAGAAAGTACAGACAAACATGTAGTGACAGTGAGCTATCCATTGAATTTGCAGACTTTGGGGACATCAGGTGTGCATACAGTGGTAAAAAGATTTCAAGAGTTATGAAGTCTGATGTATAGAAAATACACACATAAGAGATGAGATGGGTGATAAACTCCAAAGGTGCAGGCCATGGCTAAATAAAAATTAAAGACAAATATACTGTTGCCATTTTCCAGTAAGAGTGCAAAACATTTCAAAACTTTGACAACCTTAGTAATGGAAAAATGTGAGATTTCAGGGCATTTAGCCTTAAAAGACAGACAGCACAGTTGTATAAGTAAACTTATCATAATGGCAGCTGTATGAGTAGAACACTGCTCTGGTAGCCAAAGCAGTGGGGGACATCCTGTGAAGGAATGGACCAGCTGCCCAGTTTTCAAAGCTTTAGGGCTCCTGGCATGCACCCTTAGTGACTGGTCTGGATGAGGGGTACAGAGACAACCAGTGGTGAGTGTACCAAATACTTCAAAACGTTATTGCCTATGAAGGTGGGGAAACTAGAGCCCTGCCAGATAGGAAAACAAAAAAAAAAATGCCACAGCCTAGTAAAAAATAACAAAAATAGGGCAATGAAGGGAGGGAGTGACTATTGCAACAGTGCTCTATTTTAACATCTACTATTACGGTACGTTTACTTAAACAACTGTATTATATTCATCAGTAGGTCACAGTTGCAGTAGCCTAAGTGATATGTGATGAATGCAATGGTGTACTGAATAATGGAGGAGGAAGCTTTAGTAGGGTCCAAGATCCCTTGGAGAACAGTCCAAGCAAAGCCTGCTCTAGACTTAGAGAAGTAATCTAGTTTGTAGTGCTTGGTAAAGGTAAGCACAGTTGGCCATGCTGTTGCCTCTAGTATAATTTTAGAGTCTACTCCTCTCCAAAAAGCCACATAAGTATCTACAGCTCTAGTGGAGTGGCCCCTGCCAGGAAGTGCCCTGTTATAATGAGAATAATAAAATGTAGTAGTCTGGGACAACCATTTACAAAATGTATGTTTAGATACTAGTTGCCCTTTTTTCTTACCATCATAAGAAAGAAATAATTAATCCGATGTCCTGAGGGATTTTGTTCTGTCAGTATAGTACCTGAGTTGCCTAAGGATATACAGACTGTGAAGAATTGTTTCTCCCTTATTTTTATGCTTTGGAAATAAAACAGGGAGGTAAATAACCTATTTTAAGTCAACTCTGAAATTACCTCCTGCGTAAAGGAATAATTTGTTCTCAAGGTTACCCCATCTGTAACTCGTCCTATGTTATGATTCAAGACAAACAGGTGGGGTAGTTCATTTATATGCTTTATTATACAGAAACACATCAAAATGGACAGCAGCAACATAAAATATAAACAAACTGATTAACTGACAGACCATTACATACATGCATGCTTACATCTCAACAGCTCTCTACAAAATGGCAGTCTTGCTCGCACATGCTCAGTATTTATACACGTGCAAGCCCATGGAAAACTTCTTAAAGGTATACATATATACTGATCTACATCCTCCCTCTTTAGTGAATTGTCCACAAAAAAAATGACATTTGAAAAAGGCATGTAATTATACAGACACTAAGAAATAAACACAACTTTCATGTCCAAGTTGCTGTGTGTCTGGAACATGGTCTGAAAATGTGACCTGATCTATTGATATAGCAATTAGGATTGGGCTTAGCAACAGGAAAGTTGTTGGTGAACCATCTCCTTCAGGAGTTTCAGGAATCTTCTCAGAAACAGGGATATTTGCTGGAATGTTCTATGGAACCGGAACACTGGATAACTCTCTCTGAGATCTAGAGTCTTTTTCACAGGCAAGATGCTGCAATATGGGCTCAAACATGGGTACTTAATGTTCCCAATTCCACCAAAATTCTACTCCTTGTGATTCCACAATGTACGATCTCGGCTCTGGACATACACTTTTTATGACTCCAATCCGATAAAAACCTTTGGACGTCTACATCCTCACTATCTCCCCTTCTCATAATGGATTGAGTGCATACCTCTCAACCTGGAAACATCAAAAATCTGGACAAGGCCCATGAAAAATAGGTACAAATCTGTATGCTGATTAACATACAATTTGCATACACAATTATGTAACCCAACCCACTCCGATGGAATTGTGGGATACCAACTGTCAAATGCAAACTGAAGAACAGGCAACCAAAATACGGCACCAGAGTCCCCCTGCAGCCATTCCAATGCCCCATTACCTGGCTATTTTGCCCCATTTACCATAAACACTAATGTGTGCATACTGCTTTAGTAATACAATGATTTGGATTTTATTTTTACATTTTGCAGCCCAATGCACAAACACCAATAGAGATCTGATAAACAAAGCAACACTGTCGCATAACAAAAACAGACTTGGCATTAAAACTTCTCTGCCCTTGAAACTCACATTCATTGAAACAAAATTGAAACCCACAGACTACTAACTACATTTACATGCAGCTTCAAAACCCCTTTCTGCTTCTTACAGCACAGCTATGCAACACAGAAGCAAAATGTCTATAAATCATGAGACCCTAGAATTGCATGAAAAGCTAGATGTGTAGCTTTGCACACTATGTAAGCTATCTATAAATTCCAAAAACAGCCTGTCACATTTTTAGACTCATCTAGTAAGCAGCTACAAGATCTATGTAATGTTCTAACTAAATGGTCTTTGGGTGTACTTTTTCTGTACTGGGTAAAATTCAGATCCATTCTTAAACCTTCACTAATTCATTTATAAAGCAGGCACTACTATGTTTCAATGGCTAACTATAGAATTTTAATTCTTCAGACTTTAAACCAAGCCATTAAAAGATTACTGTCATTCCTTACTATTATCCAAATGCTAGTCATTCAGCACATATTCACACCTCTTTGAGTAGCCCAACCAATATTAATCAAACATCGGTTTACCTTGCTTTATTCTCCAGATCAGTAATTTTTCAACTCTAAGCTTTCCAGTCAAGCTTCAGTAGCCGAGTACTTTATCTGTCCCACGTTTACCCACTCGCGCTGCCTGCTGCTTGGAAAAAATAAAACCTGTATTCCTGCTCGGCGACTCCAGCAAGTGCACGCAGCCAGCTTGGAAAAAAATAAAAAGAGCAATTGAGCATTTACTGCACGTGATGATGTCAGCTCCGACAGCGCGATTAAATTTAAAAAATGAAGCAAAAAAATCAGAAATGAAGGGGTGCCAATCGGGAATCATGGCACCCCTTCATTTGGACCCCAAAACTCAGTAAATAACAAGTAATTCGGGTTGGGAGGTATGATTGAGTGGCTTGCTGGACTTAACATAATAGGAATTCTGCTATAACTGTTTCACACTTTGAACTGTATGTTCTGCTAAATCATTTGACTGTGGATAGTCAGGGCTGCATGTAACATGAATAAAGTCCCACTCTTCAGCAAATCTCTTGAACTGCTGGCTTGTAAACTGTGTACCATTGTCAGAAATAACTTTGTGTGGACTGCCATGGTCTGCAAAATGACTCTTCATCTTAATAATGACAGTGCTGGATGCTAGATTAGGAAGTATGTCAATCTTGAATCAATTGGAATAGGAGTCTACTAACACCAAGTAATGTTGACCATTACATTCAAAATTGTCTGTAGTTACTGTCGACCAAGGTAGTTTAGGAATCTGGTTTAGGTGAAGTGTTTTTTTCTGTTGATGTGGCTTAGTACTATTACATACAGGACAAGATGAAAGGACTCTCTTGATATCCTTTGACATAGAAGGCCAAAACACTAGTCCTCTTGCCCTTCTTTTGGTAGAATCAATTCCAGGGTGTCCACGATGCAAGATGGTAATATACTCTTATTGCAAGGATTTTGGAAAAATCACTTTTGGAACTTTCGTGATGATACCATTGTTAAACAAAATCTCATCTCTGTAAGAAAAATAAGGTTGCACTTCTATTGGTAAATAAAATTGCTTTGAAGGCCATCCTCAACTGATAAGGTGGTTGAACCCTGGAGTATTGGATCTGAGGCTGTGTGACCTCTACGCTCATCAAGACATGTGGAAGCAAAATTTCTCACTTCCATGACTTCAAAATCAAGTTTCTCATTTGCATTCTATTCGGTGGTATTTCTGGGAGACCTGGATAATGTATCAGCAAGATAAAGAAGTTTGCCTTTTGTGTAGACAAGATTGAAATTGTACTTTTGCAATTTCAACATCATGCATTGCAATCTGGCAGGAACTGTTTGCATAGGCTTTCTCAAAATAGTGACTAGAGGTTGGTGATCTGTTTCAGTTTGAATTGGGTGACCATAAATATAATCATGGAACTTCGAACATGCAACACAATTGCTAAGAGGTCTTTCTCAATCTGTACATACTGCGTCCCAGTCTGGGTTAGAGTTCTGGACACATAGGCTACTGGTCTACCCTCTTGAAGAATGACTACACCAAAATCAAACTTCAAAACATCACAAGAAAGTTACTGGTTTGTGAACATCATAGTATCTGAGAGTTGGTGGACTGGCAATTTCTGTTTCAGGACATCAAATACTCTTTAGTGTTGTTCTAACCAAGACCAGGATACATCTTCATGTATCAACTTTCTAAGCGGTGCTGAAAGTTGGCTGAAGTCTGGAATGAACTTGCCTAGATAGTTAACCATGCCAAGAAAATGTTGTAAGGCTTGAACATTGTCTGGAGCTGGCATCTCAAGAATTGCTGTTTGCTTGGAAGTATCTGGTCATAAGCCTGAATTGGTAAACAAATGACAAACATAAGTAACTTCTCATAGCCTGAATTTGCACTTCTGATGATTCAGCTTAAGATTCACTTCATGTGCTCTTTCTAGAACTTTCTTCAGGTTTCTGTCATGCTCGCCCTCACCATTACATCCTACTAGAATATCATCTGCTTTAGAAGCACACGGATAACCAGAACAAATTTGTTCCATGGCATGCTAGAAGACTTCACTGGCAGAATTTATCCCAAATGGCATTCTCAAAAATCTGTACCTGCCAAAAGGAGTACTGAAAATTGTTAGCAATGAGGATGTCCAGTCAAGCAAAATATGCCAAAATGAACTCTTTGCATCCAAAACAGAAAAAAAACAGTGGCATTTAGCATAAGAGCAGTGACTTCTTCAACTGTACATATTGGATGATGAGGTCTTTTCAGTGCTTTGTTCAAATATCTTGGATCAATACATATTCTTATATCATCCGAGCTTTTCTTATGAGCTACCACCATGGAAGATACCCATTCAGTTGTTTCATCAACTGGACTAATCTCACTTTGCTGCACCACTTTATCTAGCTCAGCCTTGACTCTGGTCAGCATAGCTACTGGAACTTTCTGGGATGATCTGACTACTGGGCTGACTTCAGGATCTAACTTCATGGAGTACACAACTGGCAGTCTGGCTCGCACATGCTTGGTATTTATACACATGCAAGCCCATGGAAAGCTTCCTAAAGGTATACATACATACATACTGATCTACACCATCTTTGTGAAAAATGAGATTGGGTGACCTAACCTAAGAACTTGTAACTCAGATAGTCATCTTGCAGATACTGAAACAATAAGCAGCACTGTTTTCCAAAATAAGAACTTCAATGGCAAAATACCGAAAGCACAGAACAGAGATTTTTTTCTAGGGAAAAAAATCAATGGGCCATTTTCAGGACTTTGCCACCATTTCCTCCACTATGGTGTGATCTTGGATTTGGTATATTTAAGTAGTAGGGGCGTGGGGCAAAGCCCCCCCCCCACTTTATTTTGTGTTTTGATTTTTTTTTTTTCGGATCAGCGATTTTTTTTCCCTGGGAAAAAATCGCTGATCCGTGTGTTCGACATTTTGGGTTTTCAGGAATTGTGGGTCGAATATATAGCATTTGCAATTCATTGCATTCGCTTATATAGTATAGACCCGATGATACAGAGAGGCAGAAATGGCAGAGAGATGAATCTTGATAGGAGAATAAAAGAGGCCAAAGGATAATAACTCTCAAACAAATACTGAAACATCACAAGAGTCTGAGCCTTAAAAGGATTATGGCTCCTGGACTGACACCAACTAGAACATCTTTTCCACTTATCCATTTATGATGTTTTAGTAGCAGATGTCCCTGTCCCATTTAACAGCTGCTACACATCCACAGAAAAATAGAGTAAATATTAAAATTCTATCATCCACACAGTCAGCAGAAGATGTTGAATAATGCATTGTACCAAACTGTCCTTGTCCTGTGAGACTAAGTCAATTCTGTGAAGAAGCTTTTGAGATTTGCCCTTGGCCATTTTCAAAGGAAGAGAGAACCACTGTTGCTTTGGCCAAAATGGGATCACCACAATTATCTTTAGTGAGCCATTCCGAATCTTAAGAAGATTTCTGGTAATCTGAGGAAAGGATGGAAAGACACACAGAAATATTCCCATCCATGGAAATGAAAAGACATCTGTCTTTCAGGCTAACCCACAAAGTATCCTAGAGAAGAAGATTTTAGTTGTCTTTTTTGACTCGAGGCAAACAAATCTACTTGAGTTTCTAGGTCCCACGCTATCATAGGTAATTTGCAAAAGGAGTAGAATCTGGTCCCCCCTTGTTTGTTTTTGTACCACATCACTGTGTTGTTGTCTGTTATTACTTATTAGGGTACTGGAGATGAGAGACAGTACACAGATCTGACATAGTTACAATGAGAATAAAAAAATTTAATAATTTGGGGTAACCATTTAGAAAATGTTGATTTAGATAGTGGTTGTCCATTTTCTTTGGAAGGTCATAGATCAGTACTAAGCTAATTGCTTTTGGGGGCCATTTTAAGCCTATCTAATTAATGTGAGAATCAAATCCTGCACTTTGCCTTTGCAAAGCAAACACCTTAACCATTAGGCAAACCTCCCAACACTGTCAAAGGAAACAAATAGTTAATCAGATGACCTGAAGGATTTTGTTCTGCCAATATAGTACCATAATTTCCTAGAGATGTATGCATTTTAACTTCTGTTGTTTTCTCCATAGACCATGAAGTTTCACTTCCTTGGACACGGCTCCCCAAGCAAAGTCTGAAGCATCTGTCTTTGCTGACTGAGTGGGAGCTGGAAGGGAGAAGGCAAGACTTGGGATAAGAGAAATCTTTATCACCCACCAATCTAACTCTCTTTTTACAAACCTGAGCACTGGAATTTGAAAAGATAAAGGGTGCTGGTATCCACTCTAAACTGACTTGACAAAGCATTGAATCTTTCTCATGTGGAGTATGGCCAAGGAAGCAAGAACAGCTGAGGCCATCAAACCTGGAATTCGAGAAATTCTCTATTAGTTGCCTGAGTCTTTTTTGAAAATACCAGAAACTGTTCTCTGTAACTCTCCACTTAGTCATGAGGAAGGGAAGCCACAGTAAGCATTGCATGTAGAAGACACTATGGAAGTACTATATTTTGAGAAGGAATGATGGAAGATTTCTCTCTGTTTACCTGAAACCACAGGCTGAGATATACAGTTTTACTACCCAAGTCAGAGATTCTTGACAAGCCATGAAAGAAGCTGCAAAAATCAGGAAATCCTCTAAAAAAGAGAAATGTGAATGTCCCACAAGCTGCAATGAGCTACTACAGGAGACAGACACTTAACAAATATTCTTGAGGTTGTAGATTACCCAAAGGGCAAAACAGAAAACTGAAAATACAACCCAGGCACAGGCATGAAAAAAAAACATTGACATTATTGCTGACTGGAATGTGATGGTAAGTGGTTTTCCATTCCACAGTTACTGGGAAAATAAAGGCAGTATGAGGAGTGGGAAAACAGCTAGGACCAGTTCTGAGGTTAACTGTCACTCCAGACACAAAACAGTCACAAAGAGCAAGGTAAAGTCCAGTGATCAGAAATGCTGCACTGGACTTTGTGTGTATTCGAAATAAACACGTTTGCTACTTACTATTACCTGCCTAACGTTTCTGATTGCTGAACTTTACCTTGCTCTTTGAGAAGTATGAGGAGTAACAGAGATTGTAGAGCAAGCATTTTGAACATTGAAACTATGATGTAAAGATTTACAAAAGAAGGTTTACTAAACAACAGACCTCAGGTTCCTTCTTTCTTTGACACCAGAAAAATTCATGAATAAAATCCTTTGCCCATTTTTTTTCCAGAAGGAACTGGCTATGTATCACCCAAGTCAGCCTTTGATTTAACACAAGAAGGAACAATCCTGTTTGACTGAGATGATGGGAAGGAATCCCTTGGAAAGGAGAAGGAGGAAGGGATTCCCACTGCCAGCTGTATCTCTTTGGAATGATTATGAAAACCCACCTGTCTGATGTTTTCTGGTAACACAAGGGATAGGGAAGACCAGGATAGATTTACAGTGTTACCAGAATGGGGGGGGGGGGGGGCAGGGGTGATATAGTTGGTCAGATGTTTTAAAATGTCCCTGGTTCTGTGAGGATCATCCTATCTTCTTTGAGCTTCCATGGCACTGTTTATTGAAATTTTGTTTGCCTAAACTTTGCCTGAAGAGAAACCTGAAGTGGAAGTAAAGCTTTTGTTGAATTTTGGAAAATAAGTTTGAAATTTTTGGGCAACCCACTGAATTGACTTTCCCCTTTCATCAAAACCTTCAACTGCCTCTACAGAGGAAAGACAAAATAGCACATCTTTATCCAAAGCATTTAAAATTCCAGATTTAACATACTCTTAGAGTTTGAGATTATAGAAAATTTTCAGAACAGAGCCAGTGGCTGTTATTACCTGATACTCCAGAACAAATAATTTCTAGCATCTAAGGGAGAGAAATCAACAATTACATTTATTAAAATATTTAGTTATTTGTTTGTTTATGGTTGCAGTGCCTTATATAAACACAGTATTGCAATTTTTCCAATTAAAACTTAATTTGCTATTTTTTCAAATATCAGCTGAGTGTAAAGCAGCTAGTCTGCATGCTGAGAAGCATTACCCCAAGACTGCTGTTTTAGATTAATCCTAAACCTCTCCTCCCAGCCCAACTCCAAAACCTGATTGCATCATCTCTCATAGATGACAAAAAACAGGATTGACAGCCATGGATGTGCACTTTCCTACTGTCTCTGTATCCAGACTGGTGAAAATGGGCGTCCTGAGACATTGTAGCAATTGTCTCATGTTTACTGACAACCACCTTATTCTTAAACAGACTGACACAGACTGTGAGAGATGTAATTACACTATGTCTTTGGACACAAAGCTCTTGAATACAGACATTAATATTGCCAAACAGGTTGCCAGTAACACAGACACACACAGAGGCACGCACACACACACACACACACACACACACACACACACACACACACACACACACACACACACACACACACACACACACACACACACACACACATACTACACCTACTATGGATCAAACACATAAACTTACATATGTTGAGGCTCTTAAATGCAATCTACCCAAACCTCAAAGGCCAGCAGCCTCCCAAACATTCTGCAAAGACAACACTCCCCAGGACACATACAACCATATCTCACAGTGTCTCAACCTCTTAACCCTTAAAGCAAATTGCCACACAGCCCAATATACTGGTATTCGCGGATTCTATTGTGAGACACCCTGATGCCCCCGCTCACCAAGCTGAGCAAGGAGAAAGTCAAGGTCAACTGCCTTTCAGGGGCAAGGATCCACCAGATCATACATGCACTCAGGACATTGAACCACAAGTACCAGTATGACCCAAGATGGACCTCCCTGAACTATAAGAAGAGAAACATGATACAGCTTTCAAATTATGTGTCCCAAGCAGGTATAAGCCTAACACTGAGCAGCATTGTATCTACTGTGAGGATGATACAACAATATAAACAGAAGATGAGTGAGTTTAACAATTGGCTTAGTTACTGGTGTCATTCTAAGGGGATCCAATATTTGTCAGCTTGGGAAGACATGATCAACAGACCATGCTGCTTTGCCAGGGATGCTCTACACTGATCCCCACTAAGCTTTTGGATATTGCCCAAAATATTACCCACCCATATAGTGCCTTTTTCAGGCAATGCTAATCTGATAAACCTTCCAACACTGTAAATTCTACTCAAGATAAACTAAAGATGATACTGATCAATGCTAGAAGTCTCAACAAGAAGCTTCATTCCCTGGAAGCATTTCTCACCCAGGTGAGTGTTGACATTTGTGCAGTTACTGAGACATGGTTTAATGCCAGGGGAGGAACCCCAGAAAAACTTGTATAACAATCCCTTCCACACACTTAGACCAACTACTGCACAAGAAGAGACAAGAGGTTTAGGTGTATCTATCTACATAAAAAGTAAACACACCTCAAGACTGGTCAAACAGTACGACATACTTGAGCTACTCCATGTCCAGCTAACTTTAAGTAAAGCTTG
The DNA here is from genome assembly GCF_019279795.1 of Protopterus annectens. Classification (NCBI taxonomy): domain Eukaryota; kingdom Metazoa; phylum Chordata; order Ceratodontiformes; family Protopteridae; genus Protopterus; species Protopterus annectens. Next base: position 174,494,486 of record NC_056726.1, read on the forward strand.
ATACTATATCCTTGTTAGCCATAGGTCCCTGTCTACAGCCCAGGATAACCATACCAAACACTTGAATGTACTAGAGTCACTTATAATTCAGCCCAACAATATATTCATGGGTGATTTCAACTATCCCACCATAAACTGGGATACATACCCAACCACTAACATAGAAGTTCAAAGATTCCTGGATGGGGTGCAAATATCTTGGATATGCTGGTCACAACTGTGAGAGAGCATTGTGTCTCCTCTTGTGTAATATCCCCACTGACAGATCAGATCACAAAGTGGTTACCCTTGAAATAAAATAAAGGCTGTACTCCCAGCAAACCCCATAATCTTTGATAACTTTTCCAAGGCTACCTACCTCATGTTAAGTGGTAGCATAATTAAATTCCAAGCCCATCTAAACTCAGAAAACACTGTGCCTAAGTGGAAGTGTTCATGGAAACCCAGTATAAGCATGTAAATAACTGCATAGAGACAGCCGTACCAAATTGAAATAAACATGGGACAAATTCCAAAAGCAAGCCCCCTTGGTAGACTCCCAGAATAATTAGGTTGTTCAACAAAAGAAAGAAAATCCTGTTTAAAAACAGGAAGGGCTATGCCTAAAACACAAAACATTGCCTCATCAGTCTCAACAAGCAACTCAGGGGACTAATCAAGGTCAGCAAAGCTAACTGTGAGGCAAAAACAGCCTCCCAGGCTAAGGATAACCATAAGACAGTTTTCAGTTATGTACACAACCTTAAAGGGAACACCCAACAGTGTGCTGAACTAATAGTAAATTGAACTTCATATACCAAACTGGGAGACTTAGCAAATGACTGGCCAATAAATTTAGTTCCAGTTTCACCCCTATCACTCTCATTTACCCCCTGTGAATATGCTCTACCATTTCTTCCCCATGGAGGACTGCAATGGTTATCTCTCTACACAAAGGCAGACCATCAATAGAGCCAGGGAAATACAGACCCATAAGTTTGATGAATCATATATGCAAGGCCATGGAAAGAATTACCATGGACCTCATAAAAAAGATATAGAAAATCTCCAAACACTGGACCCATCCCAGTTCGGTTTCATCAAGGGCAGGTCATACCTAGCAAACTTGGGGGACTCCTTCGAGAAGGACACTAAAGCCATGGATGAGAACAAAGTGGTACATACTGCCCACCTTTACCTGGCAAACTTGGGTATTATAAACAAAGTCACAAACTTAGGCATAATTCCCTTTGTTCTCTGATGGATAACCAAATGGCTCACAGATTGGACATATGAAGTTAGGGTGAGGAATCCACCTCTACCAAAAGATCCGTTACTAGTGGTGCCCCACAGGCCTCTTTACTGAGACATGTCCTGCTTGGAATCTACTATTCAGAAGTCAAAACAAATGTAGAGGGACTTAGGTTGACAAGATTTGTTGACAACTGCAAGGTAGGTTCAATCACTGAATCCCTGAAAGATGTAGCTATCTTCCAGGAGGGTCTGACATATACAAATAACTAATGCCAGAACCATGGCCTAAAACTTAACACAAAAAATGCATAATTATATTGTTTGGAAAGATGAGCACCCCTGCAAATTACAGCATTGAAAACACTCCCTGAAGCCAGACCTCGTGGTAAGGGTCCTTGGGAAGTCAGGTTGACAGTAACCTGATCTTTAATTATCATGTACCCATGGTAGGCAGAAAATCATTCCATGTGGCGCAACTTATAAGTAATGGCATGGCATCCAGATCTAAGGATATCATAGTCTCACTACACCCAGCCCTCGTTAGATCAATAATTGAGTACAATGCACCCTTCACCATGTATGTGACCAGACATTTGCAACAGCTGGAGTATCCGCAGAGGTTCCTCGCTAAAAGAATGCAGAGTGTATATAATATGTCCTATGTGGACCACTTCAAAGCCCTGTCCCTCTAGTTGGTCTCCTACAGACTACTGAGGGGTGATCTATACCTAACCTACTAGGAATTCTCTGATCCAGCCGTAATGGATCTGCCTGCTACACATTTTCAAAATAACCAGCACTACAGTTATCTGATCTAGGGATGTAAATCTCATTTGTGACATAAACAAAATGTTACAGGGACAGGGATATGTCTCAGAGACTACCCCTTCTCTAGAATTGACTCCCCATGCATGAAGCATAGGGCTCTTCACTAAGCCTATTCAAATGCAGTTTAGAACAATGGATGAGAAATCACAAATTCACCCTTGGATTGTCACCTGTGGCTCTTATGGACATGGATTGTTTGTAGCTGCCCTAAAAGGTACAGGCATATATCAAAGCCATTTTAGCAATGGGAATTATTAAGTGGGAAAATTGGGACATGAATAGCTAGGCTTAAAAAACCTGTAGGGTATACATTAATCTAGTAACCTATGATTCTATGAGGGTATTTAGGGGTCACGCACAACAGTATGAAAAATTTTAAGTAAGCTTCTATTTTGCCTTACAAAAAAGAAACAGACTGCTGAAAACTGAAAGAGTACCATACTGCAGTATGCATTACTTGTAATGTATGACATCTAGCAGGCATGATGAAAACCATTTAGCTTCTCATGGTAGATTTAATTTATCTTCTAGGAAAATTATTTCATCAAACAACTGACTGACAGTTATTTGTCTGTGGAAATTATATAAACTTTAATCAGTTATTACAGGTTGTTGAGCAGAGCTTACTTTCGTTTCCTCTTTCTCATTAGTACTGGCCATACCTCTCAACCTCTTACTGCAAGAAATCTAGACAAAGCCTGACAAAATGAGGGGACAAAGACCCAGAAAATAGGGACATAGCTTGAATATTGGTCATATAAATTTTAGAAAGTTGCTACAGTAACATAGTTTGTTTTAGCTTTCATTTTCTGAAGTATTTGAAGTCTGAAACTCAAATCTATATCATTATTTAGTGACTTCAATCCTTAGATCATCCCAGTGATTTGCCAGAAAACCACAAATTTTATGAGGAATTAACAAAAACTATGAGCCAAAAATCTGGACATTCTGTGAAAATCTGGACAGTTGAGAGGTAGGGAACTGGCAGCTACTAGTAACTTCACTACTAGAACCACAATGCATTTCATTTGTAATGTCACATCCATAACTGCATGCTTGCTAGACTAATACTAAAATCACACTGGCTTACTAGTTTTATCACCACATATAGAAGGACCTCAGTATATGGATTCTTAAGGGGTTTAAAAGAAAAGTAAGGATTGTCAGAAAATATACAGAAGTCAGTTAAAGATGGATGTGTGTTTTTTTTGGTGTGTGTGTGTGTGTGTGTGTGTGTGTGTGTGTATGCATATGTGTGTGTGTGTGTGTGTGTGTGTGTGTGTGTGTGTGTGTGTGTGTGTGTGTGTGTGGTAGACTAGTATACAAACTGTTTCTGCCTCCATGTGCACAGACAATATCAAAATCAAATGCTAAAAAAATAGTTTGGCTAATTTTGGCATTCCAAGGGAAGGTATATGTGTGTTACTTAATGAACAGGGAGAAGGGAAGATTGCCATTAATGATAGTTTGAGACTGGCTGGCTCATTTGATAATCAGTAGACAGGTGTCAATTTCATAATTTATAAATGTACAACTAATAACTGACCATGGGAAGATTTGATGAACTATATATATTTAACTGAAAATTCAGAGAACAACAATGCATCTAAGAAGGTGCTAATATGGAATTCATCAAGATTAATTAGTTGTATAAGTCTGGCAATTATTGATGGCAACAAGAATTGTTTTTGAATAATTAAGTACTGGATACATAAGATGATGTTTTGCTTTGTCTGCATTGTCATGTATCATTAATCTGACACTTTCCAGGAAAATAACTGCAACTGTATATATATATATATATATATATATATATATATATATATATATATATATATATATATATATATCTACAGGTCTGCAATCTTTTTAATTCAAAACTGAAAATGTATGTATAGGAACACTGGTTTAATTAATTTTGAGTTTGCACATCATCATGGAAACATAAAGGTTAGATGGATCCATACAGCTAAATTTGATGAGGTATAGATAGATAGAGATGAACACTCCCACCCCTACACACTTGCGAGCGTGCACGCGCGCGCGCACACACACACACACACACACACACACACACACACACACACACACACACACACATTCATAAAAGATTAACAGTGCTTGCAGAAAAACGTGAGCAATATGAATCATCTAAGCAGTCTTTATAAAGTGCAAGTTTCAGTAACAAGAATTTACTAACCCATAACTGCTTATTAAAGGTCAAACTAACATCTGATTTGAAGAGAGTGATGTATTTTATGGAGGAAAAATAAATAAAGCACAGTTTTTCATTGCTGATTGGCATTTTGTCTAAGGAAAATTCCTAGATTGCTTTCTAGATGATGCAAATGCCATTTGTTTTATTTTATTTATTTTTTTATAGGAAACACGTTACAGACATTGAGTGCAGGGACTAAAGCCCTCTCGGTGAAACACAGATTTCTCATTAAGTTCATGTAATTAAGCATTCTGTACAAATTTTTCCTTATGAGCACTATTAATTATACCTTCACTCATGTACATGTGCTAGCACTAACAAGTACACCTGACTATAGACAAAAGTCCTCTCACTACTCTGCTGACAGACAGCAACGTTGTTAGTGATTCTGCTCAAGTCAGCTGGACAGCTTCCAGCGTTTTCATACAAAGCAATCACACCACTGCAGTGGTTCAACTCAATACAGCTTAGGTCAAATGAGACACATAAAGTTTAGAGAATCAAATTCAATGGTCAGTTACTAATTTGGAACATTGCATTCTCAAGTTTCTAACGAGTGGATCAGTCAAGCAAAGGAAACCCAATAGGATATGCGTTGCATTTTCAGTGCCCTGTTTGGCATGACAAGCACAGAGAGTGTGATCATTTAGCATTCATTATTTTGTAACCCATAATTATATGCTGAGGAGCATGTTGACTTAGGATGGATGTGAATTTCCTGCTAGTTTTGACTGCAGCGTTTCAGCTGCTTTTGGTCCTGAGGTGAGGCAGTTCTAGTCACTAGCATCACAGCAATTAGTGGCTTGCCTTCCATGTTCAGCCTTAATTCTAAAGATATTTTTGCACTTCACTGATTTCTAATCATAGGTTGCAGCAGTCTGTGTCAAGAATATAATGATACGAATGGAAGATGCAACTCAGTTACTTCTGCAGTCATTTTGCTTATAAGTGAGGTTGAGTGAGATAGGAGAGTCTTAAGCATATACATTGTCTTGTGCCCTCAAATGCTATCGTGTATGTCCTAAGCAGTTATTTACAGTTTAATAAAAGATGTTTTATCACTGACTCTTAGGTACATTGCGTGTTATGTCTGTATTCTGTTACTAGGAGTTCAAACTCATCCACTGTCTAGCTTCACTTTATTATTCAGTGCAGATCAGATGCATTTATTCTTTATCAAACATTATTGATTTCAAAAATATAGTTTTATTACTGTATTTCAGAAAGAAAGTTTTTGCCTCTAAGATATATGTTATGCCTTGTCATTAACAAAACTGCTGTGGCTTTATCAGTGCTTAAAGCATATGTGTATTCACAGTTTATTTTTTTAGCTTTTTAATATCTACTAATGCATGCTGAAAGCCTATGATATGGAAAAAAGTATTATAACCATTGTGTACGATAGGCATATTCCTTATTAGTTAGCAACCCTCTACTATAGCATGTGGCCCTTTCTATCATATAAAATCAATATTATAAAGTTCAAGTTAGCTAAAAGAAAGGACAAAAATCAAATCAATATACCCCAAGAAGGAAAATCTGGACATCATATTGTAAATAAATGACTGAAAACAACACCCTATAGTGCCCAACTCCACGCTGCATGTATAAATACATCTTTATTTTCTTTTAAGAGCAAAGCCACCCCTCCCAGTACGCTGCACACAGAGCACAGGAATTATTCTGTCTCTACCCCCAATATCTTAATTTCTCCCAGATGCAGCATGTTAGGGAAAGGAGTATTCATGTGACTTGTTGGATGACATCAGTAAACTGCAGTTTATACCACAGACTAGAATGCTCATAACAAATTGATAAAGCTCTGTTAACACCACTGTTTAATATAGTAGCACTATTACATATGCACCAGAACACCAATATCAAAAATGTGCATGAACTATCAAAAGATAAGTACTGAAAATTTCCTCATGTTGATTATCTATGGGGGGAGGGTATTCAGGTAGTCCTTTGAACACTATTATTCCAAAATGCATTCCTTAGGCCTGCCTTATGTCTGCTTAAACAAAGTATTTATGTCAGGATCTGCTATTTTTTGGGAAAGATCTCCATTACACAGATGCTTTCATTTAGGACATTTTCATCATATTTCCATGAAGCTACCTCCCTCCATATTCACCTTAACTCACAAAGAGTGGTGTCCTGCATCTGACTTTGTTGTATGGATTAGTTGCACTCATAGCCTTTGTATTTAATACAGTAACTAAGTATTGCAGTTCTTTATTATTTTTCTGATAACTCATGATGCAGTCTTCCTACCTTCATTCTGGTACTTTGAGTCTTGTGTACCCTGGTAATGTACTTTGATATGTGAATCACACAATCTCTTAATTCCTTTATACCTCACATCAGTCAGTTAATGAGGTGGCACATTCCTGACTGCTGGAAGGTTAAAATGAACAAGTACTACTTGTACAGATAAAATAATGCTCTCACCTTTAAACTGAATAGCCATAAACAGTAATGCATTTAAGTTACACTGATACAATAACAATAGCACTGTGCATGGTCTGCCTTTCAAGAACAGTTGGCTCAAATGAAGCAAGGCAGCTGTGCTGCAATCATGAAGCACTAGACAGTGAGATTAGTACTGAATGTGTGTAATGTGTATCCCATATAGTGCTTCAACAGTGTATTGTTCAGTGAAAGGATCCACACTGATTATTGTTTACTGTACTACTTGGAATTGGTGTACACTCATTCCTTATAACAATGCCCACAGGAATGAAAACACAAGGTCCCTTTTCTGATTGATATTTGTCTTATTATTACTATCTAAACAACAGTACATTTCTTAGTATTTTAACTTCATATCATTGCATTTCACATCTGATAAACAGAGTTTTGCTATTAATCTAGTTTCTTCATCTCAATGTTTTTTTCTCTCTCTCTCTCCACATATAAGTTATTTGATATTCCCTCTGTTAAACAATTTCTTGCAATCAAGGAATGGAAAATTGTAGTTTATAGTACCTGCATGATATCAAGTTTCTTAGCATTGACCTCAGTAGCACTACAAAACATAGTCTACCCTTCATGGATCAGTCCATTACCCTAGTTAAGAAACATAAAAACAAACATATGTTAAGTAAGTAAAGAAAATAAATAGAGGTACAACCCTCGATCATGATCTAATGTGTCCTGTGACCAAAGCAAACAAGTTATGCACTGCACTGCTTTATTGCCCTGGATATTTCCATACTCATCAGTATCCTTAGCAGCCACCCCTCCAGCAAAAAATCAGATATCCTGATCATTTCCATATACCTCACCAGCAATCCAGGTCACTGATCTACCTGGCAAAAATGCAGTGATACTAGAATGGTATAACAATTATTATACCATCCAGCCTTGTTTGACTGTGTCATTCATATTGGCTACCTCCTTCATTCCAAAACATCCATTCTCCATGCTGAAGGGAGGCTCACCTACAGGCAATAAGCTGATTAAAATACAATGCATCTACAGGCTACGTCATTCATTCCTAAACGTCCATTCTCCAAGCTGAAGGGAGTCTCACCAAAAGACAATAAGCTGATTAAAATACAATGCGTCTACAGGCTACCTCCTTCATTCCCAAACATCCATTCTCCATGCTGAAGAGAGGCTCACCAACTGGCAATAAGCTGATTAAAATACAATGCATCTACAATGCACAACTTTGTCGGGGAAGTAAAAAACGTTACTATATTTTAGCTCAAAGAGGTAGGTGGGTATACAGGGTGGTCACATGGTTCATTTACTATAACATTATTGAGGCCACTTTCAATAACTACTCACATAAATTAATTAGTTGACAGTTATTAATGAGAGCTGGATGAGGAGTTACTAGTCAAAACTAAACAAACTTTCTGTACTTCAAATATAGGGAAAACAGTAGAACAGAAATAGATACATCCAACATAGCAGTTTTATACTGAGAACTCATTTTTATTAAACCTTAGCAGAAACAATAAATAAATGCCTACATACATACATAAACAAATAATAAAAAAAAATAACTAAACTAACAAGAGGCTATAGACTTTCACATTCATTTAAGTATAATGACAGCACTAATACAATGAAAGAATGGACGTTGTTTAGTGTTAATGTTCACAATTAAACAAATACAATAAATCCTTGGCTTCACAAGCACAGTTTTGTGATTTGTTGCTATGGCAAGTCTTATTGGCTTGAGATGCAATGTGATAATCAATACTGGGCACATACCAGGAGTGGGTAAGCTGATTTACATCCCTAAAACTCAAACTGTTATTTTCAAAGAAGAAGCTACACTGACTCAACCTGAAATTAAGCACAAAAATAATTTTATATTGCAAATGGATTGGGGATTTTTAGTAAATTACTATACGTCAAAACATTTTCATGCCTGACTAAAATATGTGGCCATGGACACACATTCAGACACATAAACACACATGTTTGAGGGGCTTATCTGCTTCCCCACTTAGTTAAACAGAACCATACCAAGATTGCAGTCTGACTAAGGAACTAGGTAGTTTTTGCTGAGTTGTCCCTTTCAGTGAATATGGATGTGAAAAGGTGCTTTGCGACCTATATAAGCCAGCAAACACACAAAGAAATACATACTCATGTGTAGAGAACTGTACTTCCTTGGCAGGCCACCTCAAGCTAAAACATTTTTATTATTACATAGCAGGCCAAGAATCTTCAAGCATTTTATTACATGGAGCTGTGTTCTAGTTATATATGATACATAAAATTGTGTGACTATACCAAGAGTAATGTTTTGCAAATGTATTGTAAGTGGTTCCATCCTGTGTATGCATGTCTGTACCCAAAGACTTCCGATTAAAGCTATCCTTCTACTAGACAGTGCTTGAACCCATGGAGAAGTAGATTGCATTTTGAGCATGATTTTTTGTGTTTTCTTTCCATTAAGTACAACAAACAAGCACATGTATACCTTCTCCTGTACACCTCAACTCTAATATTTTGTATCATACCATCATCTACAATAACTTAATTATACACAAACACACACACACACACACACACATATATATATATATATATATATATATATATATATATATATATATATATATATATATATATATATATATATATATATATATATATATATGGATATATATATATCTTCTAACCTAGACCCATATATATATATATATATTTTTTTATACACATATATGCAATCATTTCCAATACCTTATTTACTTACATGCAGTAAATTATCATCAGCAATGCTTTAAGGTGTGTAGATAATTGTCCTAAAGTACTACCTGATTCAGTGACTTGCTCATGGTGACACAAAAGGCAAATTAAGACAGAAAGATTCAATACCTGTACCCTTGGCACAAGAAGCAACTCATTAACAGTCCAGAGCTTTAGTCCTTTGTACTAACTGCTAAACAATATACAACCTCCAGGGAACTCGAACCTACAACCTTCACCATATGTAACCTCTGCATTTAAATATTGAGCTACATCAGGGATCTGGGAGAAACTCAAGAACAAACTGTGCCCTTTCACCACCTATAACCTCCAAATCACTACATTTAAATGTTAAGCTAAACCGGGAATCTGAGAGAAACACACACTAATTGCATGTGTTGCATACCTGCAGAATCAAAAAGAGAACAATATCCGACCTCTAGGAGAAACACAATCTTTATCAACTGTAACCTCTAATACACTACATTTACCTGCAGAGCCACATCATGAACCCTAATGACTTGTAACTGAAAATAGATTATAGTGGCAAGACTGCAGAACTTGTAAACAACACAGAGAAAATACATCAGTGATGTAGCAGGGATGATATTTCCTTTTCTCTCCAAGGGCCATATACCTGTCTTTCTATATCTTCTAGTGAGTGATTTCCATACATTCTCATCATGTCTTTCTACACTGGCATACTCTCCTGTTATTTCTGTGTAAGTTCCCAGAAAAATATCATCTAGATTTTCTGCCTAATTTTTATCAATCCATAGCTTCTCTTCTGCTGTTTCAGCAGACCGATATACTACAAATCATATATCACCCCCCCCAGTGTATACCTATTTTAGATTATCTAGTCTTTTAAGGTTTGCCAGTCATTCTAAGTACATTAAATCAGCAAAACGGCATGTATTAAAGCAAGTCTTGGTTCTCTAATAACTGATCTCATGTGTCTAGTGATGGAATAACATGAACTGCCTCTAAATTCCTACATGCATTTGAAATTTCATTGAATGTCCTACCAGAGATTTTCATTTCTTACATGGTCTTAACTTGGGTTCCTTATTTTCTTCTAACATTTGACAGCTTTACATTTCTAGTTTTCTGTTACTGTGTGCCTGCTACATATCTTCTTCCATGAATTTTGCTATTCTATCATTTTCTTTTTTCTTTCTTCTTTTGTTTTGCATACCTCTTATATTTCATATATTTTATCCCTCTATGCTCATTTCCATCTAATATACTCTCCTACTTTATACTTATCGTTTTTCTTCTTATTCATCCTTGATGGTATTGATAGTCACATGAGCACCAGAACCATAGGGTGAGGTGGGGGCGAGATCCCTCCCCACTTTCAAATGCTGCCTAATGTGTCCACAAACTGCCACTGGAGCACTGATTACATGGAATCATTCACATTGGTGTTTCCAAGGTAACCACAAGCTCAGGCAGCTGGAAGAAGATGATTTGAGTAGTAAATCACCTTTTTCTGGCTGCCCAAGCTCACTGTTACCATACCAATCAACTTCTTTTGTCAAGAATTTTGGATAAAGCCAAAAATAATGAGGGAATGAAGACTCAAAATCACAGACATTTTTAACTATTACTTATTCATTTAAAATTTTAACAGAACAGGTTTTACATCAACATGCATTTTTTGAACAATGGAAGTATAAAACTCTAAATGTCTGGCATTAGTGACTCATTGTAATCCTTTGTATACCTCTCAACTTTTGCATAAGAATTCTGGACAGAGCCAAAAATAATAGAGGGATAAAGGGCCAAAATCAGGAACAGATTTTAAATATTGTTCTTATAAACTTAGAAAGCTACTAGAACAACAGGTTTTGGATTAGCATGGATTTTCTGAAGTTTATAGTCTGACACTCAAATTTCTCATTATTTAGTAAGCACAATCCTTAATGTCTTGCCAGAAAACCACAGATTTTATGAGGAACAAACCAAAAATATTAGAAAGTAATCTAGACATTCTGCAAAATTCTGGAGAGTTGAGAAGTATAATCCTGAGTGATTTTCCAGAAAATCAAATATTTTATGAGGGGCAGGACAAGCATATGAGGCAAAATCAGGGATGCTCTGCAAAATTATGGACAGTTTATTTATTTATTTAGTTACTGATTGATTGATTGCTGTTTGTTTACCAAGTAAATGGGCTGGTCTATTGACTCTTTTCAATAGAATGAAAGATGTCACTTTACAAAACTACAATAAGACATTACATACTTCTAACTTATACTTTACATGTAAAGTATAATTTCCATAATATAGTGCAGACCTGCACGTTTATTTCTTTTCACCCACTGAGTACCAGGACAGGCTTTTGATCTCCTGTCTAATAACTTGTTTTATGCAGAATTTTCAATAGAGGAACATTTCCCTGTTTCCCTGGTGCTATATTAACTTACAATGTAGCAGTCATTTTGCTGTATTTAATTACTCATTCATTTATTCTCTTAACCCTCATTATGATATTCAGGAACACAGGCAAAGACTTCCTGATAAGCTATGGGAGTAAGCCATAAAATCAGTTTAGATTAATAGCTTCATAGATATTCCAAGGCCAACAAATCTTCTGACCAGTCATGCTTTGCCAGTAATCTCCCTCAGGCAGCGTCTCCTTTCTACAGAAGGACCATCCCAATAAAGCCCAGAATAAATTTTTGAATACCCATTCAGTCACTAGTTTATATTTAAAGTAAGATTCTGACTTGCACTGCTTAACATGTTCAGGAGCTTTATTCCAAATGATTGTGGAGGTGTTGCCTTATAAGCATACCTCTACATTGTGCAGTAGTTATCTGTTGGTCAAGATTTAGGCACCCAGGTTCTAAAATTGGTAGAGATATTAGATGTGCAGAGAAACAGGAGGTTCAGGTCAATTGGGACACTAATAGTGTAGTAAGCAAAACAGATCTCCACTTAAAAGTCTGTAAGATACTGATTAAAGGGAGACAGTTTCCAGCTTTTCTTGGTAGTTCAGGGACTTCAGGCTTGTGTGTGATTTTATTGCTTAAGGAGTCTTTGGGGTCTTTCTAGTTATTTGATATGTTTAGTGAGATGCATACTAAAGAGGGGTGTTGTACTTTGATAAATGGATTGATCAATGCTGACTATAAGAGAGTGATTAACTTTTTAGACCATGCTGATATTCCCTTGGTAATCAGGTTGACTAAATAAAAGGATTTCCTGACAACTGCTATCATGTGATGGTCAAACAACTGTCCCAAGTTTCTAGGTCCCAAACAAAGCTTTCATTTTGTAGTGGTATGTTGGCTCTATAGCATGATGGGGGTGGGGGTTGTTTACCAAAAGTGACACTACACTTTTTAGCATTAAGTCTGAGCACATTTTCAATACACCAAGGGTTGGCTAGGGAGAGTTCATTCAGGGGAGTTTGGGTATCATAGGGTGACTTAACAACAACCTCCAATTTGCAGTTATCTGCAATCTTTGTTAAACCAGAGACCTTAGCTGTCTAGTTGGAGATCTGAGAAGTAAATACCAAAAAAGAGGGGTCCCAGCATCAAATCATAAAGAACACCACTGGTCACTTTCATACTTACTAATGAAGCATCTGCAACTCACACTGTGTAGGTTCTGTCTTGCAGCCGGTTTGCTATCCATCTTACCACATATGTATCAGTTTTTAAAGCAATTAGATTTTGTATGATGCCAGCATGGGGAATGTTGTAGAAGGCCTTTGCCAGGTCAAAATATACCATGTGCACTGCATGACTACCATGTTTATAGCTTATTTAACTCTTTGAAGAAGTTTATCAGATTAACTAGACAGGATCTACCCTACATAAAGCCAAACTCTGAGGGATCAAGTCAAACAAGAGTCTTCATATCACAGTTTATGAGGTTAGTTATAAAACACCCCATGATTCTGCAGATTAGACTTTCTAAGGCTGATTGGACTTTAACTACCCAGGTCAGTTGTAAGGCCACCCTTATGAAAGGGCTTCACCAGTACAGTGCAGCACTCACCAGAGACAAAGCCAGTAGCTAAACTTAAGTTAAGCAGTTGAGAAGTTTCTGCAAGGGCATGTTTAACACTATTATGCAACCAGGTATATGATATGTAGTAACAAATTAAGGTGCAATCAAAAGGATTGTTGTACACTATAATTTTGCCAAAACCAAGCATATTGCATGTTTTTTCTTTCTAGGTGTTATAGTGTTATAAATGTTTAATGGAGAGTAACAAACCTTGTTGATAAGCTGTATGATGTAATTATATGGGTATATGGGGGGGGGTCAGTCCCTGAAACTACTGAATATTTTGACTGTGGCCCTTTGGTGAAATGATATCCTTGGAAAAGGATTTCATGGGCCTTCTGCTATCCACTGTCTAACCCAGTGTGCCCCCCAACCCCCCATCCTGGCCTTGCATACCATTTAGACTACTTTTCATCTTGCTTTCTCATACTTTGTTGTACAACTCAGATATTTCCTGTATTGTTTCAATAGATCCTAACTGTCTACAATTGCACCATAGTAAATGAAAAGGAAATAAGCAGATTAAGACAGATGTCTCACCCCTTTCCAGAAATCATTGGGTTCTAGATGCTCTGAGTTGCATTTTAGAGCTTTTGTCAAACCTTTTGAGACAAAGATGGCCTGAACAACAATTGTAGCTAAAGAAAGAAATTCATCCTTACCCTTCATTTTATTCCTGCACCCTTTTACCACTCCTTAAATGACCAAGACTGCCATGTAATAACCGTGACGGACATTAGGGAATTAAGTTGATGGACTGGAGGCTGACTGGGCCTCAGAAGCCATGGGATCCTAGATGTTGTGATGCACTCTTTAGAGATGTTCCCTCTAGCCTTTTGTTAAAATTATGGCACGGGCAAAAATCATGACTAACTAAAGAAATTAATTCTTATTTTTTCTTATAAGAAAGAAATAAGTTGTGTCCAAGGCCTAATGATCAAAGTAGACAAAAATAGCCCCCAGTAAACTGAGATGATAAATGCTTGCAAAAATGCATGACTCGTATATTAGAAGAGTTTTTATCTCCCTGTTAAAAGACAAAAAAAATAGTCAGTTTCTGTGTCCTCCTGATATTAGAGGGGGATGAAAGTTAATGGATAAATGTACTCAGTCATATATTTCAAGTTGCTGCTGTCACATATCATACACCTTGCCTCTTCACCCAGCCCCTAAAAGACAGGTACTATCTGTGTATCTATCTGACAAAACAGTAACATATTTTACCTGGTTGGTCACAGATGTATATTCACAATATGCCACTTTAATCTACCTCCTAAAGTTAGCCACCTGTATATACTTCTGATATATGCTTGGAGAAGAGAAAAAATATATATCAGTCATGTATTCCAACTTCTTGCTCTTAAACAAGACACTGCCGCTACATAAGCTATAGTGATGTTGTTTGCATACCTGTGAGGTATTATTGTGTGAAAAGTTAAAGAAATAATGACCACACTTTCACAGCCTCTCAAAAGCCACAGTGACCTTCTGTGTATACCTAGTATTGCCACCTATCTGTTTTTTCCAGACTATCCAGAAATCAAACTGATTGTCAGGTTGTTCAGAAAACACTGTACAAATTCCGTTATTCTGTTTCAAAAAAAGAAACAGACTGTCGGAGTTTGTAAAACTGGTAGATTTACTATGCTTTTTTTTACAAAAAGCATAGTAAATCTATAGAAAAAAAAAGCATCATGATCAGAAAAAGAGGGCGTCCCCCCTTGTGTAACATGCCAATGACATCATACAATGGGTAGAAGGTGAGTGGGGCATATGTAGGGTTATGGGAAGTTTGAGGAGTGTGCCTAATTATTGTTTTAGCCACAATGAAAGATGGCAACCCTATGTATACCTCTTGAGGTAAATTGAGGTAAATTGGAGAAATAATGACTATGCTTTCCACAGTCCCAAACAAGTTACAGTGACCTTCTATATTTAATTCTGAGGTTTGATTGCAAGCAGAATTTAAGAAATAATAATCTCAGTGTTTCAGCCCCACTACGCACAAACATAGCAACCTTTGTGTATACCTCTAAGCAAGGCCAGTTGTAGAACAAGTGAGTCCAGGTCAGAAACTTTCAATAATCCTGTGTGAAACTCCACTTCTACAACCTGAGTTGTGGATGCTGCCAGGACATAAATGTTCTGTAGTACATTTCATGTCTTATTTTTGAAAGATGATGGCTTGTAGCATATTGATCACCGTGACTGTGCTCTGAATTTGGCAAAAAGGCATGCTTATTAAGCACCATTCTGACTTTGGAAAGGCTCTTAACAAGCTTTTATTAAGTACCTCTTACTTTTGTTAAGCTCTAGTCACACATTAGAGCATTAACAGCAATCAGAGGTTACCACAAAAGAGCAGAGAGAAGCTGTTAAACACTTAATTTATTCTAAAGTCCAAATGAAGTGTTTTAACAGTCTGAATGACATTTTTAACAGCTTCTCACCCCTCTTCTGTGGTGGCTGCTCTTTGTGGCAAGAGTAAGTGTTTTACAGCACTGCTGCCTTTTTTTCTACCTTTTGACTATATGGCTACTGACTGACATACAATGCAGGTGCAACATTAGCTTCATTTGCATGTTTCTATGAAATGTCTGTGCAGTCATTCCAAATATAACTCATGTTTGCATTATATACGTCTTGTGTCATGGATATGTTTCTGTTATGGTAGTAGACAGCTAAAAAAACTGCCCTTTTAGACCACTAAGTGCCCCTTTTGCCTTCTTCAGCAGCTTCTGGCAGTCCATGGCTAATCAAATACCACTTTCTAGAAAATTCTCTTCATAACACATTAATACCTTATGCTTTTTATATTAAAATAAAAATGTCAAAATTATTTTGGCACAAATTGAACACAAATATTTCAAAACTGTGAATATTATGCACAAAACATACAAGGCAGTTGTATCCCTCATGATACGACAACATATATGTGATGCCATGATTTTTTGAGATGTTTGGTGAAATATTATTGTAAATATAAAAAAATGTATACATTTTACTACTTCCTTGTAAGCTGCACTGGATGTTTCTAAAATCATATTTGATGGCATCCCCGTGGTATTTATGCCTGTGATAATTAAATCATTTATTTCATGTTGTGTTTTTTTTAGCAGACTGACTGGTACATCAGATGTGAACAGTATAAAATATTGCAGATTTTAATAGTATTAAACTAAATACTGGTACCATCCTTGTTCATTATAGTGTCATATACCATGCAGCCATTTTTGGAGGTTGTTTAGCATTTTTGAAACTTTTTACAAAATATGGCTATTTGCATATCATTCTAACTACATGTGAGTTACTATTTTATGAGCTACACATTCTAACGTCAGTGTAAATGATAGTTTTATTCAGTCATGAGATGTTCTACATATGACAGTAGCTGTATTTTCTACCTGTTTAGCACCTATCCATATTAAAGGTTTAAGTAGCAATTTCTGGCTAAACAGTAAATCTGGAAGTGACAGCAGTTGTCATCACTGGTGAACAGTGACTATAGTTTCAAGAAGGTATAAAGGGAATGGACAGATAAGAAATGAGAACTTAGATAAGGGCAAGAAAAGCAAAAGTTCTCTTATAATGAAAGGAAGGAGTCTCAGTTTATGTTTGCATTCAGATCAGATAAGCATGAAATAGACATACCAGAATCAGCATCAAAAAAAGGCAACACTATCCTTTTAACTAATCCATCCTTAATTATGATTATACAATGACATCCCCTTAATATTCCAAAACGTGCATACTGATTGGTCAGCGTGCATGTTGTAAATCAGAGTTATAGCAATGGAAAAGGTCTGGTCACCCGGACTTTTTCCATTCGTATAACTCTTTTTTTTTTTTGTTTTACATCAATGGAGAAAGCAAGATCTCCGTTGCTTTTTACAACCTGTCTCGCTATGTTAAACCCATTTAACATAGCGAGACACTTTAAAAAGCAACGGAGATCTTGCTTTCTCCTTTGCTTTTTTCAAAACTGTGTCGCTATATTAAATGGGTTTAACATAGCGAGACAGCTTTAAAAAAGCAACGGAGATTCTCCATTGCTTTTTTTAAAGCTGTCTCGCTATGTTAAACTCGTTTAACATAGCAAGACAGGTTGTAAAAAGCAACGGAGATCTTGCTTTCTCCATTGCTTTTGCCCACAGCTCTGATGTACTGCGTAAGTATACGCATGTGCAGTACATCAGAACTGCCGCAGAATATCAAACAGCTGCGGAAAGGCAGCAAGGAGGCATTATACAATGCCATTATTTAAGAAAAGTAATTATTTTTTTCTTAAATAATGTAATTGGATAATAGCAATAACCCACTTCTGGGTGTGGGTAATGCTGGATTTATCCACGGTTGTCTTTGTTTGGCCACTCGGGCTTTGCCCTCATGACCAAACCACATCAACCATGAGTAAATCCAGCATTACCCACACCCAGGCGTGGGTTATTGTTATAATAATACATGAGAAAATAAAGGAGAAGTACACTTCTCAATTGTTAACATTTTGGAGGAAAGTTCCTTCATCTGGAACTGATTTACCCTGATGCAGAATCCATCTTTTTTGGAGGTATGTCCTTATTTTCCAGCTTGATGCACACATTCACACCATTTTCTGAATCCTTAGCAAATAAGATTATTGAAGCTGTCTAGTACATTTAAATCCACAGTACATGACCTAAGCACTAGTGGCAGCAAAAAATAAAGAAAGAGGATACACATCTCCCTTTTTCTGAAGCAAAAATAAATGATCATGTGGGGTAGAATTTTGCAATGTAATTCATTAAAGTTTATCGATTTTGCACTGTCTCTTTCATAAAATCCATACATTGTTCCATTATTTTTGCTACTCTCTGTATTTTAAACATGTTCTTGAATAGTATCTCACATTCCTACTGGAAGTGGGGGTTCCTGTCAGAAGAACGAAGACGCATTATGTTGAATGTGTCTTTGTCGAACTGTAAATGTCGAAAACACAAAATGACAAAGCTGCTTTTAAGCAAATTCTTTCCCTGGGAAAAAAGTCGCTTGGCCGCTTCGTCACTTTGCCGTTTTTGGCACTGTAGTGCATTGAGTTAGTATATTTAAGTAGGGGGGTTTGGAGGGCACAGCCTCCCATATGGGGGGGGTGAAGTCCCCCACTTAAAATAGTGTTTAGCGTGTTTTTTTTTTTTTTGGGGAACAGCAAATTTTTTCCCAGCGAAAAAATTTGCTGTTCTGGCTGTTCTCTCTTTTTTCTTTTTATTCTTTTGTGGTTGATATAACAGCGTTCCATCGTTTGATCATTCGCTATTATAACATAGACACAGACGTGGGAAGAGTTATATGCTACTTAGTATTCAGATGATATACTAATTAAATGTCCAGATTTTTAGCTAGGTGTTATTACTTTTCAAGGGTCTTTGTTCCTATCTTCAATGTCTGCATGTTGAGAGGTATGAGGAGAAAAGAGTTCCTGTTTGCCCATAAGACAAAGAACTGTTATGTTAGTCATATTCAGTAGCTACCTTACTGTGGATAACAGTGTTTCATGATGGCAGAGGGAGCTCAGGTAAAATAAGGATTTATGGCTCAGAACTGCACCCTAACCCCAAGCAACAAATATAAAAACGTCTACAATTATAGTGTTGGATTTCTTAATATGCATTAACACCAGCCTACCCTTTTTTTTCACTCCATATAGCACATATCTTCCAGCAACGATTTCCAATCATATTTTGATGATTTCTCTTTAATTAAACCCTTCTGTCTCCCTTATACTACTTTCATAGTGATCAGCTCCAACCGTTTAACCAGAATACTAGTACAAATGTCTGCATCTTCATAAATTAGAGATATTAACCTATAGTCTTCAGGACACGTCCACCTGCTATCATGCTTGGGCAGTACTATCATGGTTATCTTACCAGCCTGTGGGAGTAAGTCCCTTCTAGAGCCATTTCAGTCACCTCCTTCAGCACTCCAGACACTCACAGTGTCATAAAAGCCTTGTAATCATGCATCCTCACAACATGGCTTGCCTTTTCTGCAATAATCAGTTGTCTCATCTACCTTCTGATTAGTCATCCTTCTCTCCATTAACTCCCTCTGTTCTACAATAAGACAGTCACATGTTTAGAATACTTTGTTGTCCTCCTCTTCTAATCTAGTTTCCTCCACTGTATACAGATACTCATAGAATTCATGTTATCTATACAAATTTCATGTTCTCTGTTACTTCTAAATTCCACTCTTCTTTTTGAACCTTCAATTTCTTTGGTAGAAATCTTGCCCTAGTCCCACATCACATTCACCAGAATTCTTTCTTTTTACCAGCTCTGCATTAACTTTCCCTGCCACTATTCTGTCTAATCGAATATTTATACCTTCTATCTTTCTGCACCTTTCTTATTTTCCTTTTCTGGATAACCCACCTGTACTACTCTGCACCTTTCTTAGCCTTTTATCGTGTACCTTGACTTACACATCTCTCTCTTTTCTCTACTTCCCTATTTTCTCATAACTCTATGCCTATGGACCATCTTATACATCCTACCTCTCCCCACCCACCCTTTCCCCACTTAAATTTCTCCCTATACCCCTGCACTGTCTCCTAAAGCCACAAGCAATGCCCTCCATCTTCTCATATCCATGCACTGATCTTATATCAGAACTGTTGCTGCCCATCTAATCCCACTGCCCACTTGACATTTGCATGATCACTTTAGCAGCATTCCTGGATTTCTATCCCATCATCACTCTGACAACTTATTACTAGCCAGAAACATGTCTAGTTGACCTCTTACCACCATTCTTCCCTGACAAAACTGACTGCCTATTCAACACATGTGCCCTTCACATATCACACAATCCTCTTTGCCCCATCCATTCTCATAACCTATTCTTGTGCTCACAGTGATATTATTTTTTTACCAAAAGGCCTGACCAACGTCAGCTCCAAAATAATATCACCATCAGCTCCCTCCACTGTCTGATCTTTACTCTGTCCCCTAAACCTCAACATTAAAATGTCACTACATTTTGGTCCATATATGGATCCTAAAATCCATAGACCCACTTAATCCTGCATTTCTTCCACACTCACTTAACTTCACTGTCGTCTACACCCCTAGACTCTCAATCTCATTCTTGCTATCAGAGTAACTCTTCTCTTTCCACCTTCCTTTATATAGTCCCCATGAGCTTAAACAGCCATCATCCTAATTTCCACATTTCTACTCTATGCATATGCCAAGCAACATAACTATATCTGCAAATTCCCATCTCTGGTGCCTCCCAATGTTCCCTATTTTTACCGGACTAGCCACCCCTGAAATTCTACATTGCTGGTTGAAGTATTTTGTGCCCCCACTCCTTCCCTTTCTTGCTACCTTTCTCCAGGTTTCCACCCTAGATAAACATGGGTCACAGACCATTAGGTGCATTGCACAGCAGTGCTCCACCAGCCTGGCTGTAGGTTGTGTGTGACTATGTCCTTGATATAGGCTATTAGGCGCATTGCACAACAGTGCTCCACCAGCCTGGCTGTAGGTTGTGTGTGACTATGTCCTTGATATAGGCTGTCTTTGATAACAATGGATCTTCTGACCACCTTCAGCCTTCCCCCACTGACTGTGTACCTCATTATCCCACATGCATCCTCTTTACTTGCCTCTTAAGTTATCTACCATATCTACCACCTCCCAGTCCACCCCTGATGTAAATACCCATCTCTTTCACCCTATATATCTTATGTTTCCACTCTTTTCTACTATATTTGATTGACTTCATAACTACCCCTTGTTAGATGAGTCATTCTGTCCTCCCATTAACAGTCCTCCACAAGCTTTGTTCTGTAGTCCTAACACTGTCATTAAGTTCTTTCCCCGGGTATCTTTCCCTGTTCTCTAGTAGCATCTTCTCTTTTATCAGCCTCACCTGCAACTATCTCTGATTCTAATTACATTAATAACACCTTTAAACCTCCATATAAGCTTCATTTGTCCACATTTCCAGGTCATACCTTTTTTCCCTCAACTACCTATACACAGGTAAATTAAACAACCCTCATAACATCTCCATATGAAAATCCAGTATATATTTTTCTTTATCATCCCTCCCACTACCAGCCATTTAAGATATGACATCATCATGATCTTTGCTGTTTTCCCTAGGATCTGCCCTATTTGTCATTACTTCAATAAAATTCCTGGTCCTCATTTCAGGCAAGGGTCCCTTAAAACTGATTTAAGATTATAATGTAGAAAGTGAATACTGAAACTACGTTTTGATTATTATGACTATACTGTATAAAGCCTCCCTGCTCATGGTACTGATAGACCACCTGAGATACACTGGCCTTAGCACAAACATTAATCCTCTTCACTGCATATACTGTAGCATAATACACTTCCATTAAGTTTATTAGCACATGATTTTCTAACCCACATTCCTACAATTCCCTCATGATAATATATAAATAGCTATAACATTAGAAAGAGAAAATGATAAATCAGAAGTTCTACAAACTATGAGCTGGCCATTTTAAAATTATTGTACTTGTAATCAATCCAGCTATACATCCACAACCCCTTTTTTCCCATTTGTTGCACATGGGGTATGGGTATCACTTCAACAGTGTCAATCATCTACAGCCAAGGTTTATACTTCCACAACACACACTTGCACACATGCTAACACCTATCGCCATTTTAGAGTGTCCAATCCACCTACTGCATGTCTCAAAAGAAGTACGCTGAGACACAAATCATGTCATGGCAAAATGCTTTATTGGTCCAGAATAGTACTGACAGCTACTAAGACTACACAAAGTCACAAAGTTAAATCTAACAAGGCAAACAAAAAAAGACTACAAAGACTAACTTAAATTCATGAAACAAAGCACTGAACAACTTAAGTGGTGTGTTCTGGAATATTTTGTCCAATCACAAATTCATATTCTTAAGCTGACAGAAACATCAGGCAATTATCTAATGATATTGTAAACTGTTCCATTTTAGATCATTTTTCAAACTCTGAGTAAGTTTCTCATGATGTCACCTGAAAATTTCCTTTACTCAAACATTTGTTACAGAACTTGTAATAAAAGTAAGGACAAAATGCATTGGCAGACTCTTTAAGTTTCAAATTACTTATCCAAAGTATGCAATATTCATTTCTATCACTTTGTTTATAAGATAGATCTATAAAATGCAGTTGCAACAAAATGTTTTATAGAACACACATTCTTTCTGGCCTAATACTCAGAAGTTCATATAAAACAAAAGCATATTTTCTGTCCGAGCTTGCTTAGAAATAATGTCTGATATAATTCAAATAGAGAAAATCAGTTTTGGTACTTATAGTTTTATTATTTCTAAAAATGTTAACCATTTTCCCTTTAATTCATCCTTAATACATACATTAAACTTTTATCTACTCAGGAAAGAAGGTAGAAGAGGTCTGACTCAGAGCTGTCAGACAACTATCTGACTATTTTCAATAAACACAAATATGGTCACAGCCTGAATAAATGGGCCGTTGAATAAAATAATAGCAAGAATAATCCACAGCAGCATACAACGAACCAACCAATAAACTGGGAAGTCACAATACACATAAAAACAATCAGATTTATTATGGTAAGCACTTTCGTAGTGATAAGACACCACTTCATCAGACCATCATTACATTTGTCACATGAGCTTAAATTTATACTGCTCTCACTTGAACCAACATCCAGTCAGAAGCTGTTAAAAAATTATTCAATTAATTCAATATCATTAACTATTTAGAACTCAAATAAAAATACAAAAAAATTACAAATAAAATACAATACACAGTACACATACATATTAAGAGAAATATTATAAAATTAAACATAAAAATAGTGTCTGTATAACTATTAATAGGCTTTAGAGGAATGCTATAATTTAATCCCTTGCCTCTATCTGCTCTCAGCCTAATAATCCATCTGGTTTCAGAAGTTTCAGTTTGATTCACCATATCTCCCCCTCTTTCATTTACCCAAACCTTCTCAATCACAAGAAATCTAAAGGAATGTGTGAGGCCTTCTATATCAGACAGGTAACTCTGAAACCAGTTGGTGACTGAGGTTCTATAGCAACATGTTTGGCCAAAACCTTAGTTAAAACGGCATTCCTAATATTCAAAAGATGTTCCCTTATCCTAAATCTCATTTTCCTATTAGTCTTGCTTACATAAAAGGCTGAACAGGAATGGCATACTGCCAGGTACATCACTATTGCAGTCAGCTGTCACATTACATTTAAATTCTGTGACTAAATCTAGATGTATAAAAGTATTGCTGGTATCAATGTATTGGCAATGATTACACTTGGTGCATGGGAAAGTTCCATTTTTTAACATCAGTTAGTGCTGCATCAGTATTTACTTTAGGATAGCATAGTAGTCTATTTAAAGATTTTTTATTCTTAAACAAAAAATTAGGTTTGTCCTCTACTATGCTAATTTCAGAATCATGTGTAAGAACCAGCCAATATTTCCTAACCACATCTGTTACTACATTAACATTGCTTGAGTAATAAGTGGGTACACAAATCATTGCTCTCTGGGTCCCCCTGTCCTCTACCTGAACCTCATTGTGTGAGGAAAAATATGGTTTACCTATATTGTCCCCCTGTGTTATTGTCTCTTCCAAAATCCTATGGGTGGTGGCATCAGCATAACCTGTCTCTGCAAACCTCTTCTTGAGGTCTGCTAACTCATTCTTAAAATCACCATCTTTAGCTGTTAGCCTGGAGACGCTCAGTGCCTGTCCTTTGACCACATTCCTAAACATATGTTTTGGATGCATACTTCTCCTATGTAAGAGTGTGTTTCTATGACATTCTTTCTGCATATTCTAGTAGAAAGACCTCCCTCTGAGTCTTTGGAGAACTTAACATCTAGAAACTCAATCTCATCTTGTGAGCTATTTAGATCAAATTTAAGAAGAGATGTATTACTATTAATCTCTTGATGAAAAAATTCTAACTCTATATAACTCCCATGCCACAACAAGAAAAGATCATCTACAAAACATCTGTAGAATACTATTTGATGCCAACTATTTGATTCCAAAATCTGATTCTTTCCCATGTGGCCACGACCAAATTAACGTATCTATTGGAACTTGACACGCCTATGGCCACTCCATCCTTCTGCAAATACAGTTTGTGGTGAAATAGCATAACATTACTTCCCAACACTAACTCCATCAGAAGGCATAATCTATACTTTTATGATCACAAGTCCCATCTGCAATCAGGTATTGCCTAAGCATTTCAAGGCCTATATTATTGGGAATAGAAGTAAAGAGAGAATGTACATCCAAGGTCACTAACAATACCAAGTCATTATTAACATCAAACACTTGCATAAAATCATATCAATCCTTCAAGAACTGCTTGGAATATTTCAAAATATAACAATTCCTGTCTACAATTGGTGTGAGAGATTTTTCAGTATATATTGATAAAGGTTCAGTTGACCAATTACGCCCTAATACTATAGGTCTTAAAGGGGGAGCATCAGATTTTTATGAACTTTCGGAAATCCCTGTATGATAGGAACCAAAGGTTTAGGCACTCTAAAATAGTTATACAGGTCCATATTAATTTCATTATTAAGAAAACATTCATATAAAACATCTTCCAGTTTAAAAATCAATGCATTCAACTCATCAGTGCTAATAATTTTATAAGTCAAAACATCACTCAAGATGTCATTCATTGTGGCATTGTAATACTCACTATCCATTATTACAATTGGTCCGCCCTTATCAGCTGGTTTAATTACAATTCCCCAATCTAATTGTAATCCCTTTAGAGCTTTGTATTCATTTTTAGAAACATTATGAAAGCTATCATTTTTATTATTCTTCTCTATAGTTTCAAAAATTAAATTTTCATACATACTAATAAATATGTCCATAACTGGGTGATTAGGCGGAATATATGTACTTGGTTTCCTGAAACATCTCATATTCCCCTCATTTTCATTCTTAAACAAAAGTTTAAGCAAAACATTCCTAATAAACAATTTTAAATTCAGAATGGTTTCTGTTACCTCTGTCCGTTGGGCCGGTATAAATGACAGGCCTTTATTGAGCAAGCTATGTCCTTCAGCTGTTAAAACCCTTGATGAAATGCTCCATATTAATGAGCTGTTGTCTCTTTGTTCTTCCAGACCCTTTAATAAAAAGTTTAATAAACTAGAGAGGGATAAGAGAGATGTTAATGAAAGACATGTATTTGTGTGGCCAAGAACACATTCTAATGCAGTGAATAATGTTAAGACCACCTTAAATAAACAGACTGCCCAGATCGTAGAGGCTGTTGAAGTGGCAGCTGTTAGTTCTTTCAATGAATGCAATCAGCCGGACAAGCGGTTAGGAGCCAAATGGAAAACAAATGCTCTCCCAGCACTAGAGGACACTATGACATCTAATTCTTTAAACACCAGCCTTAGCTGTGCAAAAAAGGAGTTGTGGATTTTCAACAAACTTCGGCTTTATGCAGCCAGGAAGCTGGGACTGCCAGTTCAGACAATGGGATTATTCAAGCACCTGCAAATTCATTGGAGGCATTGCGAGCACAAAAGTAAAGATAAGGGTCAGTTTTTCAAGTGCCACCAATAAGACTAGAGGGCCACAATGAATGACATCTTTTTGTGATGTTTTGACTTATAAAATTATTAGCACTGATGAGTTGAATGCAATGATTGTTAAATTGGAAGATGTCTTATATGAATGTTTTCTTAGTAATGAAAAGAATATGGATCTGTATAACTATTTTAGAGTGCCTAAACCTTTGGTTCTTATCATACAGGGACTTCGAAAGTTAATAAAAAATCTGATGTTTCCCCCTTTAATACCTATAGAATTGATCAACTGAACCTTTATCAATATATACTGAAACATCTCTCACACCAATTGTAGACAAGAGTTGTTATATTTTGAAAGATTCTAAGCAGTCCTTGAAGGATTTATATGATTTTATGCAAGTGTTTGACATTAGTAATGACTTGGTTTTGTTAATGACCTTGGATGTACATTCTCTGTTTACTTCTATTCCCAATGATATAGGCCTTGAAATGCTTAGGCAGTACTTGATTGCAGATGGGACTTGGGATCATGAACATATAGATTTATTTTGACTTCTGATGGAGTTAGTGTTGAGAAGTAATGTTATGCTATTTGACCACAAATTGCATTTGCAGAAGGATGAAGTTGCCATTGGCATGTCAAGTGCCAATAGCTATGCTAATTTGGTCAAGGCCACATGGGAAAAGAATCAGATTTTGGAATCAAATAGTTGCATCAAATAGTATTCTACAGACGTTTTGTAGATGTTCTTTTCTTGTCGTGGCATGGGCGTTTTATAGAGACTTTTCCATCAAGAACTTAATAGTAGTACATCTTTTCTTAAATTTGATCTAAATAGCTCACAAGATGAGATTGAGTTTCTAGATGTTAAGGTCTCCAAAAAGGAAAGAATGTCATAGAAACAAGTTCTATAGGAGAAGTATGCATCCAAAACATGTGTTTAGGAACATGGTCAAAGGAGAGGCACTGGGAGTATCCATGCTAACAGCTAAAGATGGTGACTTTAAGAATGAGTCAGCAGACCTCAAGGAGAGGTTTGCAGAAACAGGTTATGTTGATGCCACCATCCATAAGATTTTGGAAAAGACAATAACACACAGGGACAATATAAGTAAACCATACTTTTCCTCATACAATGAGGTTCAGGTGGAGGACAGGGGGACCCAGAGAGCAATGATTCATTCACCCGACTATTACTCAAGCAATGTTAATATAGTAAGAGATGTGATGAAGAAATATTGGCCAGTTCTTACACATGATTCTGAAATTAGGAGCA
This sequence comes from Protopterus annectens, assembly GCF_019279795.1. Lineage (NCBI taxonomy): Eukaryota > Metazoa > Chordata > Ceratodontiformes > Protopteridae > Protopterus > Protopterus annectens. The sequence continues at coordinate 174,521,891 of NC_056726.1, forward strand.
TAGAAGGGAACAGACCTAATTTTTTATTTAAGAATAAAAAATCTTTAAAGAAACTACTATGCTCTCCTAAAGAGAATACTGATGCAGCACTAATAGATGTTAAAAAAGGAATTTTGCCATGCACTAAGTGTAATCATTGACAGTATATTGATACCGGCAATAGTTTTATACATCCAGATTTAGTCACAGAATTTAAATTTAATGTGACAGCTGACTGCAATAGTTTTAATGTGGTGTACCTAACAGTATGCAGCTCCTGTTCAGCCTTTTATGTAGGAAAGACTAATAGGAAAATGAGATTTAGGCTAAGGGAACTTTTTGTGAATATTAGGAACACACTTTTAACTAATGCTTTGGCCAAGCATGTTGCTATGGAAGGCCCTATACATTCCTTTAGATTTCTTGTGATTGAGAATTCCCGGGATTTACTATCTTTCCATGCAGGAATAGCTTAGTCCTGCATGGAAGCAGCCATTTAGGAGCATGACAGCAGTGCACCATGCATATTAATGAATGCATGCTGCCTGAGCTCTTAGTCTTACATGGAGTGTGTAAGAGTGTAGGGGATGTGTCTGAGAGCAGAGCTCTTGGAATATACATGTCACTGCAATGAAGAGCAGCAGACAAGTCCAAAAAGAGTGAGCAAGACCGCTCGTAGGTGTATGCATACCCCCAGCAACATCTCCACACATGTACAAGAGCAATAGGTAAAACAACAAATATAAAGATTTTTTTATGAAACAGATGAAATTTAACCATATGTGTGCGGGTTTGCCCATCGCTTCACTACGGTTAATGCAGTTTAAATGGCACAAGGGGATAAAAAGCAAGATATATACAAATTAAGCAGCACAGCAATAGTGTAGTGGGCAGAACATTCACTTTACGAGCAGTCAATCCTGGTTCGAGTCCCACTGTACCACCTTTTATGACAAATATTTTTAGTTGCATAACCTACAAAATAACATATATTTGGGAACTGGAGTACTATGTTAAATGCAGGTGTGAGGTGTCAGTGTCATAGTGTTGCAATGTCCACAGATAATCACATGTGCCCCATACAGTATATGTACACAAGAATCAGGGATACAAATGTAAGGTAAAATGTGTAATGAATGATAACTCCATACAGCTTTCAAATACCCCACCTTCCCAAGAACCATTACACATTACTGTCTAAATTAGTGCAGTGGTAAGCGGGAGTAAGCACTAGTAAGCAAGTGTAAGCATAATTAAGCAGTAGTAAGTGGAAGTAAGCATATAAAAGCACTAGTAAATGGGTTTAAGCCCATTCGCGTGGAGGTAAGCAATGCGCACAAAGATTAAGAAATACTGAAGCTAACACTCTGTAGGCATATGCAACTAGAGGTTAGCAATGCTTACCTTCATGCAAACCCACGCAAACCCACTTACAATTGCTTAAAAGTGCTTTAATCACTCTGTATGCAACAGCCATTGTTCTGGCCAGAAACAAAATAAACAGCCTGTGCAAGTCTTGCACCCAGGACCCTGTACACTATAGTCACAGTAGTTAACCACTAAGCCATCACAGCAGTACATACAAATTGAGGTATCATCAAACAAATCCTCACTATAGTAAAAATCAAACTGAATATGTGAAAGGAATCCATATACAGTTTTATGTTCTATAACCTACTACATAACATAAATATGTGAACTGGAGTATTGCAGTAAGCCCAGATGTGAGGTGTAATTGTAATAAAGTGATGAAGTCCCCTAATAAACACAAAAACCTCATACAGTGTACATACACATGAATCATGGATACCAGACACACACACACACACACATATATATATATATATATATATATATATATATATATATATATATATATATATATGTGTGTGTATATATATATATCTATATCTATATCTATATATATCTATATCTATATATATCTATATCTATATATATATATATATATATATATATATATATATATATATAAAACATGTAATGAATAATAAATCAATGCCAAAAAGCAAATATAATGCAAAGTAAATATTAAGCAGCACTAAGCATTGCACAGGCCAGCTTAGTAGGCGTAAGCAATGTGCAGACCAGCTAACTCAATTTGCCCATTGGTATACCCCTTTAAACAATGCCAACCTTAGGCAAGCAGGTTTTCCCATAGCTTAGCCTTTTCAAAACTGTCCAATCATGGCAAATGCAGGAAATTGGCCCTATTTAAACCCAACAGATGGGAATACATCTCATAACTGGTTGTAGCTTCCACTTGCAGGCGCCATGTCTGGAACGGGAGAGAGAGTGCGTTTTTGGGCACAGCACTGGGGCATCCAGGAGTCCAGAGTCATGGCAGGACTCCTTGTTAAAGACCATGAGCAAAGATGGCTGCAGGGCCAATACCAGGGTGCCTGTTACTTTCAACAAACTTATGTCTATTACATGCTGGACTCTAGCATGTGTTAAGATATTTCTTACCCAGCCTGTTTTAAGTTATTTCTTACCTGATAGTACTACACAAAAGAAAAACCTCTCTGTCTTACTATGAACAGTACATAGTCTTATTCTGTTAAAGTTTTTAGTGATTGTGCTTGTCACTGGGCTTGGCTCAACCCGCTCCATTCACCCTTGCTTCACTCGGGATCACTTCGCTCCCCTCCCACCCTCATTTCCACCCACCCCCATATCATTTCCTTTATAGCTAGCTACTTTGCACCTCCCACAACATAACCCTCCTCCTCCTGTCTTCCATTCCATAATAGACTATACCTCAACCCACTTGCTGCTACAACAAAATATTCTAACTCCCTCCCCCCCTACTGGTATTAGCTGGTATACACTATTATCCACTATCTAATAGACCAAAAAAACTGCACTCCCATGCATTTTATTAACTAAAAACACCCTACAATATGTACTCTCCAAGAGTAAAATCTATGCATTTCTAACTACATCCATCCTATTACTGCTTCTCCTACTCCTCCTTTTTATACTCACATCACTTAACATCAACTTACACCCCAAACTTATCTCCTCTGCAAACCCAAATTGCTGTAGCCATATAAAGAATCACCAAACCTTCACCATTTTTCTATTTATCTTCTCATTAAATACTCCCTTACCAAACATATACTTAGCTAACACCCAACTCACCTCTACCAAACACAAAACCAAATACTACATCCCCACTGCTAATATGCTCAGACTCATCTACCTCCACAAAAACATTCTCTTAGCTGGAGACATTCATCCCAACCCTGGTCCAACACACCCCACTGCTAGCCCTTCTAACCCCAAAGTTAATAATCTCCCAAACATCTTTCCTTCTAGTCAATAAACACTAGGAGTATTCTGAACAAAGTAAGTGAACTACATGCTTGGATCTCCCACCATACTCCTGATATCCTTGTTCTGACTGAAACCTGATTGAAATCCCAACACCAGGACATAGAGATCTTGCGTTACTATCCTACACTCAAACCACTTTACCATTTCTAACTCTACTTTTACATCCCAAGCCTTCTCCCCAGCCAAAATTTTATCTGCAAACCTATATATTTATAGCCATTCCGCTAACACCATTGTAGCAATTTACATTCCACCAGGTGATAATATCCCCCTACTGGAAAATATGTTTGCCCATATCTCCCAACACATCCCAAATGAAACTATCATTCTTGGGGATGTCAACATTAACTGGCTATCTCTCTCCTCTCAAAACTCCTCACAACACCTTAATCTCTATGGCTTTACTCAACTCATCTCTGATCCCACTTATTTCAATAACTCCCATGCAGCCTCATCTCTCCTTGACTGGATTCTTGTCTCTCATCCTTCCAAATACCATAACCATGAAATGCTACCAAATTCCCTAAATGATCATTGTCCAGTAAAAATACTAAGATACACATCCCATTAAGCTAAACCTCAAAGGTTTATCAAACACCGACAACTAACAAACTTTAATCCTAAAACTTTCAAATCTTTACTATCAAAAGTGAACTGGAATCCCTTAAATCTACTCCCTTTGGATGAAGCTGTCTACTTTTTTAACTCCACTTTCCTTAGTATTTTAAATTCTGTGGCACCCCTTAGAACACCCCACATAAAGTCTAACATAGCCCCATGTCTGACCATAAACACACCTGCACTACTAAAAAATAAAGACAGAGCATGGAAAATTTGGACTAAAACTAAACATCAACCAGACCTCCAGAAATATAAAGAACTTAGAAATCTTGCCAAAAGTCACATAAATAAAGATAAGAAAAACTTCTATAACAATCCATCTTCTAACTTTAAATCCAACCCTACAAATTTTGGCACTCTGTAAATCAAATACTACACCCAGGTACGCAAGCCTCCCCTAACCCTCATCCTGATAAAACACGTGAGGAAACTGCCTCCATATTTAACAACTACTTTATAGACTCAATATCCAAATTACTAAATCAAGACACAAACCATCCCACCAACAATAATAGACCTAATAGCTCAAACTCTTCTATCAGTAGTAACCCTACCACTACCTTCTCCCTCAAACCTGTCTCCACTAACTATATTAAAAATCTGCTATCTAAATTAAAACCTTACTCCACATCCATAGACAACATTCCCTCCACATTCCTTCAGGCTGCTGCTGATGTTCTTGCTTTCCCAGTTTCTATTCTAATAAACTGCTCTATTACAGAATCCACAGTCCCTTCAATCTGGAAGCAATTTTACTCACTTCCAATACACAAAGGAGGAAACTCTACAGATATAACTAATTTTAGACCCATAGCCATACTCTCACCTCTCTCCAAAATTCTGGAAAAATGCATACACAATCAAGTCTTATATACCTCCTGCAAGAAATTTTACTCACACCTACTCAACATGGCTTTCGTCCCATGCACAGCACTACTACAGCTCTCCTGTCTTTCCTAAACTCTGCATCACTAGCTAGAGATAGTAACAAACTTATTTCCTGTCTCTTCATTGACCTCTCTAAAGCCTTTGATACAGTCTGTCATAAACCCCTTCTTCTTAAACTAGCAAACTTACACTTCTCTCCATCCACCATATCTTGGTTTAACAGCTATCTCTCTGATAGACTCCAATCAGTCAAATGGCTCTCTCAGCTTTCTCCCCTCTTCTTCCTGTTAAAACGGGTTTTCCACAAGGCTCCATCCTTGGGTCCCATTCTTTTTAACATCTTTACCAACCTTCTCTACTCTTCCTGTCCTGGATCCTCACTGATACAATACACAGATGATTCTACACTTATCACTATTGCTGAATTACCAACTCAACTAAAATCAGACACACAGTCCTCTTTTAACTCTGTAGAAAACTGGCTATCTGAAAACCAATTTATCCTTAATCCATCTCCATACTGTCACAAAATAATACTCAAATACAGGTGGACACCAGTACAAAACTCTTAGGTGTTATTATTGATGATAGACTAACCTTTAATTTACATGTCAATAATTGTATCTGAAAAACACATCTCAAGCTTGGTCTCCTCTATAAAAACAAAAAATATCTTACCAAAACAGCAAAACTAACCCTTGCAAATGCCTACCTCTTACCCACTTTACTTTATACCTCCCAAATTCTCACCAGCCTCAACAGTGGACTACTAAACACGTTAGAAACAACTTATAACAGGATTGCCAGATTTACTGATCAAAATTCTTACAAATCCCATCACTGTCTCTCACTAAAAAACTAAATTGGCTAGAATTACCTAACCTGCTTTGGTATAACCAGTTTCTGATTATTCATTCCATTTTCTACAAACCCTCTTTATGTCCAAGTATCTCATCTCTAATCTCTCATTACCTACCCACTAGATTACTCCGCAGTTCTGAACAAGGCCTACTAAAAATCTACAAACCAAGGACCAAAATGGGTCACCTAGTCTATAGCTTTAACCCTTCCAAGGCCTTTAATATCCTACCACTAGATATAAGATCCCTTGAACATCCCAATCAATTCAAAACCGCTACAAAATACCTTCATGAAAAATGGACCTGCCAATGTAATTATCCCCCGTAAATACTCCCCTATAACCTTTTACTTCTCTTCTCTTTTCCTTCCCTTCAATAAACAAACCTACTAATTTATCTTCTCCTCTTGGTACATCACTGTACAAACATAACTAGTAAAATATTTCATCTATGTAACTATTGCACTATTATGTATATAATATGTAATTATGAATGTATCCCTCTGATGAATGTATTTCTATGTATTTCACTTGCCACAGTTTAATGTATGACACTGTAATGTAATAATGTGTGGTACTGATGAATGTAATCCCCAGATTCACTAATCTTCTGTGCAGGACTAGTCTAGTCCTGCATGGAAGTGGCCATTTAGGAGGAGGATGGCAGTGCACCAAGCATATTAATGAAGGCGCACTGCCTGATCTCCTTATCCTACATGGAGTGTGGACGAGTGCAGGGGGCGTGTCTGGGAGCAGAGCTCTCAGAATAAACACGCCCCTGCAAAGTAGAACAGCAGAAACAGTAAATAAATGAGCGAGACCACTCATAGGTGTCAGCATATCCCCACTAACAGTCATCCATGTGTACAACAGCAACAGGACATAAAAATAAAAAGAAGTAACCCCTGTAATTAATTTTAAAACTCAGAGTACAGCTAACCATAGGTGACGGGTGTGCCCATCGCTTAGCTACAGTTAAAGCAGCATAAAAGGCTAAAGAGGATAACATGGAAGATATAGCAAATGAAGCAGCACAGCAATAGTGTAGTGGTGAAAGCATCTGCCTAATGAGGAGGCATTCTGTGCTTGAGTTCCACTGCAGCACATGCCATTTTCCATGTGAAATCTGTATACGAACATTTATTTATATTTTATTGCTGAATAACCTACTAAATAACATTTAAATGTGAACTGGAGTACTGCATGAAATGCACATGTGAAGAGTCAGTACCATACTGAATAAGTCAGCAGTAAGCAGGCGTAAGCACAGATAAGCAGTAGTAAGCATATGTAAGCATTAGTAAACATGTGCAAGTGTGTTTGGACAGGGTGAAGCACCGCCGACACAGTTCAAGCAAAGGAGACGCTAACTGCGTGTAAGACACTGTGACCGGAAGTCAGCAGTCCTAACCTCTGCACAAACCTGCTTACAACTGCTTGAAAGTTCCTAAGCACACTGTATCTAACAGCCGGTGTCACGTGTAACTCTGTGTACACTAATGGAGTCAGTCATAGGCATTGCAAAGCATATGTGGCACACAAGATTGGCTGGTATACACACGAAACACAGTACCCAGCATTACCAGTCAACATTACCAGATATGTAGTTAAAGAGTTAGAGGTATATGTGTTTGTATGAATACCCATAACTATACAGATGTATACCTCCTCCTCTCTGTAATGCAAATGTATACATACATAGATAGACATATAAATAAATACCCACATATGCATATATGCATATATACATATGCAGACAACCAGATGTTGTTAGATATATATACAGCAATATATATATATATATATATATATATATATAGATATATATATATATATATATATATATATATATATACAGATATATATATATATATATATATATATATATATATATATATATATATATATATATATATATATATATATATGCGTGTGTGTGTGTGTGTGTGTGTGTGTGTGTTTGTGCATAGATATACACAGATATATAACTATGATAAGATATCAGCACCTAAGAATGACATGTTCACAGGTCATGCCAGTGGAGATGAGGGGTCCAAGTAAGAAACGTGTAACACGTAGCATGAACCCCCCCAAGCCAGACAGGGGAAACATACAAACAAACCCACAAACAATGCAAACAATCCACTGCTACCCAGACCACAGGCAGGATACAACCGGGGGGGGGGGTGCAGTGGACCTTAGAATTCTAATCTTGGAACAGAGATGGGAGCGTCCCTTGTGGGACACCCCAAAAATTGTCTTGTTATAGGATGGAGCCCGTGCAATGACCTATCAAGGTGGGGTGTGTACATACCCGGACTACAAGGGTGGGAAAGCCTGATGACCCATGGAGTGTTGGGGGGGGGGTCGCAGTAGAAGAAATGGCCAGCTGTGGACCTTCCCATCAGCCGTCCTGCACATCCCTGGACATGTCCCCTACTATCAGCCCCTCTGTGTGGCCCAATAACACCACTTACCTTTCGACCCCGGTTGCATTCGTAGTAATGTCCACACTCAGAAGTAGGTGACATCCTCCACACAACTATATCGGCAGAATCTGGTACCCCCAACACAGGTATATTATCACAGCTGTCCCAGACTACACATGTAAAAACACATGAAGGGAAAACCCAAGCACACTTGGATCACCACCTAGCAAAGTCTGCCACCCCCCAACACTCCAGACCCCTACACCAGCTACTGACACTGACACCTCCTGTCCTGCTTCACATACATATCCCAACACCCTGCAAACCTGCACTACCGCTCCCCCGCCAATCAGTCGAATGGCCTACTATACAGTTAAAATGCCCCCCCCTCCACCTACCTGCCTACTACCTGCACTATTCACATCTACTTTACAACACAGGTATGGCATAACTAAACCTAACCCGAATACCTGAGTGTAGCCTAACCAGAAATGTCTCACTGGAATTCCACTTAACCTTACACTGACCTTTGTGAACAGTCATACCTGACATGTACACCTGACTTAAGCATGTATAAAACCAACATGTACATGAAGTAGTGCGGGGGTATGCAGCAGCAAGTGGGAGTATGCCTGTGTGGGCAGCGGTAAGCATTGCCTACACAGATTAAGCAAAGTAGAAGGTAACTGGTTAAGAAACTGTAACCAAAGGTTAGCAGTGCTTAGTGTCGTGCAAACCTGTGTGTTCTGCCCAGCAACAAAATAAACAGCCTCTGCAAGGCTCAAACTCAGGACCTTGTACACTACAGTCACAGCAGTCATTCACTAATCATAGCAATACAGATGAATGAGGTATCAGCAAACTAATCCTCACCACAGGAAAATCAAACCAAACATGTGAACTGAATCTATGTATAGTGTGAAGTGGTATAACTTGCTACATAACATAAATATGTGAACTGGAGTACTGCAGTAAGCACATATGTGAGGTGTTATTGTAATAAAGTGTAGAAGTCCCCAGGTCCCTATACAGTGTATGTACACATGAATCATGGATAACAAACACATATAACTTGTAATGAAGGATAAATCACTGCCAAAAAGCAAATATAGTGCAAATTAACTATTAAGCAATGTTAACCACAGCACAACTCAACTTAGTAAGAGTAAGCAATGTGTAGGGGAGCCAATCCAATCTGCCTATTGGTATACCCCTTTAAGGACTGCCAGCATTAGGTAAACAGGTGTGCCCATAGCTTAGCCTCTTCAAACCCGGCCAATCACGGAAAAGTGTGGGTAATTGGCAGTATTTAAACCACACAGGTGGGAATATGGTCCATAACTGGTTGTAGCTTCCTATTGCAGGCAGAATGTCTAGTGTGGGTGAAGGCACTCATTTTAGAGTGCAGCGCTGGGGCATCCAGGAGTCAAAACTCATGTTATGGCTCCTGGTAAAACACCATGAGGAGAGACTACTGCAGGGTATGTACCAGGGCTTGCAGTATAAAAAGAAGGCCTGGGACAGTCTCGCCCATGACCTCACCAGTGCCACAGGTATCCCCCGGACTGGTGAGCAGGTTAGGCACCACCATGCTGACCTGAAGCAGCAGTGGGGGGATGTACTGGAACAGTGGATCCAGAAGTCTTGGCAGATGACTAATGCCCCAGTACTGAGTAAGTACTCATTCCACTAAGTAGTTAAGAATTGCTAGTTTGTGTATACTATGGATAGGTATGGCTAAATATCACTGTATTCCTCCAACAGCTGCAGATGAGCAGGCTGTGAACCAGCAAGCCCATGATGCTAGGTTGCAAAGGCTGCGTCACGAGGCAGGTTAGTATTTCTCTGCATGTACTGTCATAACAAATAAATATAAGAGCCTTAAAAAGTCTCATACCAGTAGGAATAAATGTGTAATATCCTGTGAATAAAGGTATAACCTCTGGAGTGCTTCTGTTTACTCTTCTTTCATATGTAGTTGAACTGTTGAATACTATAAATAGTACTGTTGTATTAAGCAGTGTTACCTAGACTGTGGTATGCAGATAAAATGTGTATGAAGTTCTGTATAACAAAGTTGGAAGTGTCAAGAGGTCAGTCATATTGTACAAGTGAGGGAGACTTAGAAAACAGTAGAAAGCTTCACATCAATTCCCTAATGGCACAGTGTACTGTGATGTTACCTATAATTTTGTTGTCACACACAGCAGGGGTTTGAATCCCAGGAGTGCTAGTAAGTTGTATGCATATTCATACCCCACAACTGTACAGATTTTGTTACAATGTTCAGATAGAAAGATGTGTGTATAATTACACACAAGTGTACAGAATTTGCTAGAATGTTCAGCTAGACAGTTGTATGCATATTCATACCCCACAACTGTTCCAGTCTGTCCAGCATGTCCAGATAAATGCCCCATATCACCAGCCTGGTACCCTGTTACCCTGAAAAAGCAGTGTGATGATCCCAGAAATGCAAGCAGCTGTTAATGACATATAACTGATAGTCAACCGTGTACATAGTCATAGAATGTATATGAAAACAAACCTGTCATTCTAGCAACTCACCCAAAGTGTATGACAGCAATACTCAACATATGTTGCATTAACACCTGCATCTTGTCACGCCTGTATGTAAGACAAAGGTCACATATATAATAATCTATAAACATACCAGTGTACAATATAAGGCCTTTGGGTCGAGTAATAATACATGTAAAGGAAAGATCACTGCAGTGACTAAGAATGTTGGGAAAACTACATGGATATATTAGTTGTTAGTTGAACTGTCTCTCATTCCTACCATATGTGCAAAATAACCCAATGGCACTCCTCAACTGGTATGTGTACACTCCAAACATTTGTTGGGACATATGTCTTAATGGTTTATACATATTCACATTTGTTTCTATTCATGTGCCATGTTAAAATACACCCATATTGGTAGCCTGTTGCCATCAATGAAACCTGCATGCTCTTGTAATGGCCACTGTTGTTCCATATATGCATGTGTTCTGCCTGCTCTGCATCTGTGTTAAATCTGGTGTTTTGGATTAATGGGAACACCTATGCATGCTATTATAACTAATCCTGAATGCTGTTGACTGTTACTAACCCATATTTGTCATAAACCTGCTACAACATAGCTCGTATGGGAAGGCCAGTCCCAGTGGACCCACCTATCCCACCTCAGCTGGCCATGGCACCGGGCACCAGCACATCTGGGGCCCTGCCTGGGACATCCTCCTTCATGGGCCCTATGCCACCTTGGGTGGAACCACTGCAGGGGAAGGGGCTCCCCCCCTGGGAGCGGGTGTGGAGGGAAACCTGTCACCCCTCAACATGTCCTGGCCGTGGTGCATAGGGAGTTTTGAGACCAGCTATGCCAGCTTGAGGGCCGAGTGGTGCAATTAGAGGGTAAGCCTGCCCCTCCTACACATCCCCCAGCACAGCCACCTTTGGGGCCGTGAAGGTGCAGTGGTGACTGACCATGGGTGGGGACTTCAGTCCCACTGTTCCCATTTGGGAGCTCATGGGCTTGCGACTTCCAAACACCCCTCCCCGTCCAAGGTGTTTATCCCCCACATGTGTCATATATCTCCCCTGTATGCATCTTCATTGTCTTGTCTGTTAACCTACCCAACCTACCTCCCCAATTATACCTACTACCCCTCCCCAACATCCCACTATCACCTGAAAAAAAAGGGCAATCTCTTCCCACAAAAACATCACGCCCCATACATAGCTGTCCACTTCGCACATGTATCCACTGGACACATGTAATCTGGTCTAATTGGCATCACAATGAACTGATGTTGTCCTCACTCCTCTCCAGGGTTTGAAGCTCCAAATCCACCTCCAAATTCAGTGTATATGCACAGCTGTTGCTGTAGAAGAAATGGGCAGCTATGGACCTTTCCTACACCCTTCCTGCACATGCCTAGCTATTTCCCCTACTGTCTTGCCCTCTTTGTGCCCCTTTTTCAACACTTTCCTATCAACCCATTTTTCTTTTCTTTTAAATAAATTAGCTCGGGGGTAAGCAGGAGTAGGCACTTTTAAGCAGCAGTAAGCAGGTTTAAGCTTGTTTATATGTATATATATATATATATATATATATATATATATATATATATATATATATATATATATATATATATATATATATATATATATATATATATATATATATTCCTATCACTATATGCATATATATCAATATATATGCACATATATACATGCATATGCCTAAATCGACACATATATGTGTCTACACCTATATGTCTACATATACACAGAACATTACATATGTGTACGCAGATATATATCTATGTAGGTGTATATGGACATGGTTATATATATGTTAGCAGATATATATATATATATATATATATATATATATATATATATATATATATATAGGTATATATAGCCATACATCTGTAGATAGCAATGGCAGATTAACAATTACACATATGTCCACATGCATCGTAAATGGGGTTGAGAGGCCCCACACACTATACGTCTCATACAAATAGGCATCCCTCCCACAGCCAAACACATGCACCCTGCAATCCACTACCAAGTACAGTCTGCCTCCCATAGGACATGTAATATGTGGAAGGCATCGACATCCCCAGGATACAGATACACAGACACAGATATGCAGATACAGATAGGTTCATATATATATATATATATATATATATATATATATATATACATATGACAGACTACTATCACATGTGACTACACATACACATGCAGACATATGCACAGTATGATAAATAAGCCACTATGCCTGCTGTTAACACCTGAACATCCGGACACTGTATGGGCCACCCATACAAATGTCAATCGTTGCCTGCAACATATATCCATAGAAAGGTCATAGGAAAGATGCCACACACAGGTGTGCAGAAATGGGAAACCTTTAATTGTGTACTTTAACAGTTTTACATGCCATGTCATATAACTGTTCAGACACTGGCAAACATCTAAACAGAGATCTGCAACTGTGAAACAGTTACACTAATACAGTAGTCTGGAAATGTTCACAACTGTTGCTGTCCAGGCCACGCCCTTCATATTGTACATTAGTGAAGACAGACTGGGCCACAAGATACCAAACAATCAACAGTATGTACTGCAGGTGTGTAGTTCAGCCGCCTCTATCTACACTCTGTACAAACTCACATGCGTTGTAACTGGTACATAACAAAGTATAACTGACACCATCACAAGCACAACGGCAAACAGAACAGTCTGTATGGCAGGAGGCAGTAGACTTGCAGTACCCCAATTCATGTAAGTAATGTCAATATTTTTATTTTTATTTATTTTATTTTACATTTGTTGACCGGGATAGTCCGACTGGATGCATGTCCATTTTCAGCGGAGGCCCAGGGAGAAAAGCTCCGAGGATAAGCAGATACAGCATTACATAATACCAGCATTACATATTACAAACAGACTATTTACAGAGATTACATAAGTAAGCAAGTTAAACAAGTTCCACAGGTTAGAGTTAATCCCAAGCGTAAGTCAGGATTAAATTAAATTACACAGTAAGATGGTTAACAGATTTTTACACATTCTAGAGAGAGTTAGCCAGGCTGGATACATTGACAGAGCCAGTTAAGTGACAAATGTTGTTTGAGTCTAGTTTTAAATTGACCTAAGGTGGAAAGTAAGGTAATATCAGCTGGAAGACAGTTCCAGGATCTACTTACAGAGTTTGCAAAGAGGGAGTCACTGGCTGTGTTATTAATTTTGCTAGTCTGAATTAGTAGTTTGTTAGAGGATCGAAGTGGTCTAGGATTGTTATAGGGGGTGATAATATTTTTAAGTGCAGGTGTATTGTCTGGATTACAGAGGATTTTATAGACCATAATCAGTTGGTTATACTGGATTAGACTGGGTAGTTCAAGCCACCCAAGCTGATTTAGATTGATGCAATGATGTGTCCTAAAAGGCAGCCAGTGGCAAACCTGGCAATGTGGTTGTAGCAAATTGAGTTTGTTAAGGACAGTCTTGTTTAAATTCGAGAGTAGAGCTGATGCATACAGAACTGTGATTGGCTGGCCTTGATGTCACATGTTTGGGTATGGCTTTGCACCCCAGCCTCTCAGCTAATTTACATGTGTTATCCCTGTATGGTTGACATTGTGATATATAGTAGGGCCACCATAAATGAAATAAGCAAAACCCCTCCACATTGCCCATAGGTGTCACACACTCACAACCACCTCTACACAGGATATGAGTTACAGACACACACCTGTCATGTCTGGGAGTAGAACCACTACCTAATTAGTTTACTACACTATAGCACTATGCAGTTATAGTACGCGCCATAGTAAGACATCACTGAAGTACATCTTCCCCAAAGGTGTATTTCACAATGAATGACATGAGCAGGATTACCAAACTGGGGCATGTCAACTGCACTATGAGTGACTAACCTAAAATGCATTATTCCCTATACAGACAGCGAGACACACACAAAACATCCACAACTGACATGTGTGGGTATAGAACCCATACCCAAGGTCTATATCACACTACAGCATGGAGCAATTATAGCACGTACCACAGGGATTACTAGAGAAACCTGTCCCCAGAGGTGTATTTCACAATGACTGACATCAGCAGGATTGCCAAATTAGGGTATTTGTAATGTACTGCGAGTGAGTAGCCTATAATGCATGGCTCCATACACAGACATTGAAACACACACAAGACATCCAGAACTGCCATGGATGGAGATGGAACCCTACCACCATTCTAAAGTACACTACAGCAGTATGCAGTTACAGGATGCGGTACAGAGATTGAGCTACAACCTTTCCAGAGGTGTATTTCTAGGTGGGTGACATCAGCAGCCTTACCAACATTGAGTATATGAATTCTATGGAGTGTGAGTACTCTAAAAAGCATTGTTCTTTACTCAGTCAGACACACACAGTTGGCAAGTCTGCGGTTAAAACACCTACCTATCTACTTCATCACACTACATCAGTACGCAGTTACAGGACACGCTATGGAGATTACTGGGTAATGATTTTCCAAGAGGTGTATTTCTAGGTGAGTGACATCAGCAGCCTTACCAAAGTTGAGTATATGAATTGTACGGAGTGTGAGTAGCCTAGAAAACATTGCTCTTTACTCAGTCAGACACACACAAACACACAATTGCCAAGTCTGGGGTTAGAACACCTCCCTAACTACTTTATCACACTACAGCAGTACACAGTTACAGGACACGCTATGGAGATTACTGGGCTATCACTTTCCCAGAGGTGTATTTCTAGGTGAGTGACATCAGCAGCCTTGCCAAGGTTGAGTATATGAATTGTATGGAGTGTGAGTAGCCTAAAAAGCATTGCTCTCTATTCAGTCAGAAACACACACAGATTCACTCACACACACACAGTTGTCTGGTTGGGAGTTAGAACACCTACCTAACTACTTTAACACACTACAGCAGTACACAGTTACAGGACACACTACAGAGATTACTGGGCTAGCACCTTCCCAGAGGTGTATTTCTAGATGAGTGACATCAGCAGCCTTGCCAAACTTGAGTATATGAACTGTACAGAGTGTGAGTAGCCTAAAAAGCATTGCTCTCTACTCAGTCAGACACACACACAAACACACACACACACACACAAACACACACACTTGCCAGGTCTGGGGTTAGAACATCTACCTAACTACTTTAACACACTACAGCAGTACACAGTTACAGGACACGCTATGGAGATTACTGAGCTATCACTTTCCCAGAGGTTTATTTTTAGGTGAGTGACATCAGCAGCCTTGCCAAGGTTGAGTATATGAATTGTATGGAGTGTGTGTAGCCTAAAAAGTATTGCTCTCTATTCAGTCAGAAACACACACAGATTCACTCACACACACACAGTTGTCTGGTTGGAAGTTAGAACACCTACCTAACTACATTATCACACTACAGCAGTACACAGTTACATGAGGCGCTACAGAGGTTACTAGGCTATGACTTTCTCAGAGGTGTATTTCTAGGTGAGTGACATCAGCAGCCTTGCCAAGGTTGAGCATATGAATTGTACGGAGTGTGAGTAGCCTAAAAAGCATTGCGCTCTACTCAGTCAGGCACACACACACACATTTGCGAGGTCTGGGGTTAGAAAACCTACCTAACTACTTTACCGCACTACAGCAGTACGCAGTTACAGGACACGCTACAGAGATGACTGGGCTATGATTTTCCCAGAGGTGTATTTCTAGGTGGGTGACATCAGCAGCCTTGCCAACATTGAGTATATGAATTGTACAGAGTGTGAGTAGCCTAAAAAGCATTTCTCTCTACACAGTCAGACAGACATGCACACAAACACGCACTCACACAATTGCCAGGTCTAGGGTTAGAATACTACCTAACTAGTTTATCACTACAGGAGCACGCAGTTACGGGATGTGCCATGGAGATTACTGAGCTACAGCTCTCCCAAAGGTGCATTTCACATTGCATGATCTCAGCAGGCTTGTCATAATACTGCTATGGGGAGGGCAGTGTGTGCATGGGCCATAACCCATTCATGTAGGGGTTGACATGCCACATGCAGGCACACACGGGGTCATATGTCACAGGTACGTGTATACAGCTACTAGATGGCTTCTTCCTTGTACAGTCATGGTGCACAGCTGGCATGTGCACCGCATATTCTGTCATGCTGACAGGTACTGGTGACTAGTATCTGCTGTGAGTGACGTCTGCACCTCATGTGTTTGGAGCCCTTTGGCTGTGTGCTGGGTGGCACAGGCCCAGATGGCTCCTTGTCGCGGTCACCCTCTTCTGCACATCTATGCCTGTCTACCTTTGGTTTATTATAGTGTGTTGTCCTTACATATATGTCTGTATTCCTATCCACTGTGTGTGCAAGGCATGAGTGGTACATACTGACATGTGTCTGCAGTAACTATTGCAACCTCTGGATATGTCTGGTCCACTGGTATTTGCATACATGGCCTTCATGTGTTTAAGTGTGAGCATGCCCAGTATGACCTTTCAGAATGTTGATGACTGACATTGCCTTATTACTCTAAGTGTGTGAGCATGCCTAGTAAGGTCATCTGTTATGCATGTGTGGAGCATGTCCGGTGGTTTTTACTGCACAGCTGACCTTTGTGTTGTACACCGACAGGTAGCAAGCTGTGTCTGTAGGGTATCCACTGATCATTTGGCATTGACTGTTGCAACATGTCTGCATAGCGTGGGGTACACCTGACTATTTCTATGTTTCTACACAGGAGTGGGGGGGCCCACCTGACTGTTACTGTATTTCTATGTGAGGTGGGGTGTCACAACTGACAGATGTACACATTTGCTAGGAGTGTACTGGTATGTCCTGTAGTCCAATTCTGTCAGTGTTCTTACCCATCATGTTGGCTACGCCATACTTCCATTCTTATCTTTTGATTGCATACACATTGGTTTCTGACTTCCTAGCTGTCACAACTGACATCCCACTACCTGGCTTGCTGTGGTCTGTATGTGTCCACCTGGGGGGGGGGGTCAGCCAGACCCCTCATTCAGAGGCCATAGTACAGCATTTGTTTGTGTTTGTCTACACCTGTCCTGCTGGCTGTGACTGTTGGGTATGTGACCCCCTTCTTTACTGGCATGTGTGAGTCACTTATCCTGTGGGTGTCCCAGTATTGTGGGTGGTGCTGCAGGGCTGCCTATGTTGGATGCTCGTAATACACTGCCTACACATGGTTAGGCACAGGTAGTGTAATGTTTGGCATCCCTTTTACTCTATTTGAGAGTCAGAGAGAGGTGCTATTCCCTGGGTCCCTCCCATGCCAGTGTATGTGCTATGCCTCTTTGCCAGGGCATACTGGGCACACCTCCTTCTGCCTACTAGGGCAGGCTCAGGTTGTTCCTCCTCTGAGTCACTCTGTGCCTGTGTAGGCCTTGGCATTGGTGGGGGCTATATGGCCCTGCCCCTTGCTGCTCCTGCTGCAGCTGTTTCTGCAGGATCATATTGTGTAGCATGGCACATACAAGGACGATGTGGGTACATGTAGTTGGTGAGTACTGCAAGGCTCCACCGGATGTGTCCAGGTGCCAGAATCGTAACTTGAACATCCCAAACACATGCTCTGTTATGGTTCTTGTTTGTGCATGTGCCTCATTATGTAGTTCTTGTTCGGGTGTGTGTCAGCACATGGCTCCAGTGCGTATCCAGCATCCCCCACTAGGTGACCATGTGGGATGTCCCCACTGGCAAATTTCTGGTACTGCTGTGTCAGATGCCAGATGTGGGAATCATGATAACTTCCAAGGCAGCCAGCACACACATTCAGTATTATGCCCTGGGCATCGCACACAACCTGGCAGTTGATGGAGTGGAAGCCCTTGTGGTTGATGTAAACCCTACCCTGCTCACCAGGTGGTGATTTGATGCATATGTGCGGGCAGTCGATTGCACTCACTACCTCAGGGTATTCCGCTATTTGGTGGATGAGACGCATACTGTTGGCCAACGCCCCACGGGTGAGGGGGAAATATATGAGCTCACCGACATGTGCTGTCATGGCATCCAGGAACTGGTGGAGTCCCCTGGATGCTGATGCCTGTGAGATCCCCATCATATCCTCAGTTGGCCTTTGGAAGGTACCTGTAGCTAGTATTCTTAGGCCTACACATACCTTTGTTTCGACTGGGATGGGTTCCCCTCTGTTAGTTCTGTGTGTCGGGCATAGCTGGCACAGCTCAACAATCTGCTGCAGGGGGTCCCTGTCCATCCTATAGCGTTCCACTATCTCCAGCTCATGTAGCCCTTGGTAGGTCACCCAGGGTCTGTACACTCTTCTCTGTCTCCTCACTGTGGGTTGGTCGGCAGCATTTCCATCTTCACCACCCTCAGCCTCTTCCACAAGTTGTATGATAGCTATTGCAGCCACTAACATTTTGCTGTTGTGAGTGTTAAAAGTTACCTGCTTATTTACACCGGTGGTGTAGGGTGTGCTACAGCACTCGCGCATGTCAGCCGTGCACGTATGTGCATCGCTCAGCTGCCATATTGGCAATATTTCATCTAACACTAATCATGCACACTGTGCAAGCTTATGTGAATCCAGGGGAATGTGTGGCGCTGTAATGCAGTAATCTGGGGTATTGATGAATATATTTCTATATGTATTTAATATGCAAAATTTCTATTTTGTGTTGGAGCTTTTCTCCTTGGGCCTCCACTGAAAATGGGCATTTGTAGCCCTGTCGGACAAACCCAGTCAACAAATATAAAAATAAATAAATAAATATAAAGCCGAAGCCTGGGAATGTCTCACCTGTGACCTCACCAGTGTCACTGGCATACCTCGAACTGGTGAGCAGGTCAGGCATCACTATGCCGACCTGTAGCGGCGAAAGAGGGATCTCTTGGATCAGTGGAACAAGAAGCTAGGATGACAGGGGAGGTCCCAGTAGTGTGTAAGTATCACTCCACTACCTGTTTAATAATTGTCAGCTCATGTATATTATGGATAGGTATGATTAAATATTGCTCCTATGTCTTTTACAGTGGCATGTGAGTGGACTGTGAAACAAGAGGCCCATGGATGTTGCTTGGAGAGGTTGAAATCCGAGGCAGGTTAGTAATACTCTTGCATGTACTGTCATAGGAAATAAATCTAACAGCGTTAGTAAGTTAATTGCCTGTATAAAACCAGTATTGTTTAAGGCAAGTACTGCATACAGCAGAGAATATGGCAGGAAGAGTCTTGTATAGGTTGTATGTAAATAAAAGCATAATAGCCTGACAATTAAGGTCTAACTGCTGTACTGCATGTGTTTACTCTGGTATAGGTTCATAGGTAGGTACTAGGCTATTGGCCCTAGGGCCTATATAAGCCTAGCCAAAAAAATGTACCCTAGCTTTCGCCACCCAAGAAAATTATTTTCCTGTGCCCCTGTCGAGCAGAGCCACAAAAGTGATCCCTAGGGTGAATTTCCAATTTCCCATCCAATCATCAAGATTTTTTTTGAAGAGTGCTAATGAGGAGCTCTGTTTGAAATATATAGGTAGTCTGTTCCAGAGTATAGGAAGTCTCTGGGACAGAAATCTATCCCTCCAGCATGCTCTGTTTATTGTGGTGACAAGGCTTAGGTCCCTAGAGCATGTAGTTCAGAGGGATTGGGATTTCTTTAAGTGGAACATGTCCAACAGCTCTGGGTTTGACATAGCTTTGTATGTTAGGCAGAGATTTTCCAGAGGGATACAGTGACAGGCAGCAAATATGGGCCAAGCTATGACCAGAGTGCGTACTGTAACAGAGTGATATGTACATGTATCATATGGTAATGTAGATTTGCAGTCACTTAATAGTACTGTTGTATTAAGTACTGTTACCCACACTGTGCAACATAAATAAAAAAATGTGTAGGAATGTCTGTATATGACTGGTGTAATCCCCGGTGGTCAGCTAGTACAAATGAGAGAGACATAGACAGAAAACAGTGAAAAGACAGAAAACAAAATCCAAATAGCACATGCAATTGAGACATGAACTGTTGTATTTTTAGCACACACAGCCATGGTTCAAATCCTGGGAGTGGTAGTTGTCTGCATACATAATCATACTCCACAACTATACAGATATGTCCAGAATGTCCAGTAAACTGTCCCATATCTGCTGCCTGTCACTGTGTCCCTCTGGAAAATCAGTGGGATGATCCCAGATGTATATGCTGCAAACAAGAAACACAACTGATTGTCACACATTTATAAGAACAAACCTGTCACTTTAGCAACTCCCCAAACTGTTATGATAATAATAAGCCAAGTATGTCCCATCTACACCTCTATGTTGCCAAGCTGTGACCAGAGTGCGTACTGTAACCGAGTGATATGTACATGCATAATACTAATGTGAAATATGATACTTTGTGTGGCAACATTCATGTAGTGGTAAAAACATTGCTCCCACAGGTACATCAGATACAAACACTGTGCCCAAAAATAAAAAAGTGATACCCTGTACTGGTACTGTTTACTTTGGTATTGTATGGCATTGTTAGTGTTGCAGTTGCTTTGAATAATAATCACTGTCACCCACACTTTGCTACATAATCTGTCTAGGAAATCCTGTATAAGAGTGTTGGAAGTCACTAAAGGTTGAAGAAGGCAATAGTCTACATATGTCCCGGTTCACCTGCATGTGGTCAAGACATGGCCAGAGTCTGTGCAAAAAGAGATGGACAGGTATGTGCATAACATCAACCTGGAATCCGGGAGCATGTGTAGAAACAGTTACTCAGTGTTAACGAACTATTCCTCCACAGGTATACCAGCATACCTCTCAACCTAGATTCATCAAAAATCTGGACAAGGCCCATGAAAAATAGATACAAATCTGCACACTGATTAACATCAAATTTGCATAGATAATTACATAGCCCCACTCACTCCAATGGAATTGTGAGATACCAACACTCAAACACAAACTGAAGAAAAGACAATCAAAATATGGCACCTGAGTCCCCCTGCAGCCATTCCAATGTCCCATTACCTGGCTATTTTGACCCATTTACCATAAACATTAATATGTGTGCATACTGCTTTACTTCTACAATGATTACTTGGATTTTATTTTTACATTTTGCAGCACATTACACAAACACCAACAGACATCTGCTAAACAAAGCAATACTGTCTCACAATGAAAATAGACTTGGCATTAAAACTTCTCTGCCCTTGAAACTCACATTCATTGAAACAGCATTGAAACCCATACCACATCCAAAGAAAATGCATCTGGCCAGTGGTGATAAAGATTATCTTTGGGCCATTTTCAAATCATAGGCCCCTTGCACACAAAACAAGAAACATACATGCATTCTTTGATGCACCTGACTTTATTAAATTATATTCCTTGTATAATACAGCACACTTCTTAGACTTAAGTTATAGCACATTTTAGATTTAAAGTTTGAACATTTTTCCAGTAGGCAATGAAACAAAATGCATGAACCAATAATGACAAAACTGCCTAATTCAGAAGATTTTCATCATAAAAGTCTACTTACACACACACACACACACACACACACACACACACACACACACACACACACACACACACACACTCAAGAGAAAGAACCTGCAGCAGTACCACAAAGCAAAATATCTGCAGCTAAACAGCAGTCCCACTCCCCAAATATGTATAACTCAAGTATTCATGGACTTAAAACACACAACACTCTCTGAAGAGAAAGAACCTGCAGCAGTAGCTCTCAGCAAAATATCTGCAAGTAAACGGCAGTCCCCAAATATGTATAACTCCAAGTATTCATGGACTTAAAACACACACACTCTCTAAAGAGAAAGAACCTGCAGCGGTACTTCTCAGTGAAATATCTGCAGCTGAATGGCAGTTCCCAAATATGTATAACTCCAAGTATTCACAGTAGTCCCCAAATATGGATAACTCTAAATATTCACAAACTTAAAATGGCATTAAATCTGCCCGGACTGAAATGAAACAGACAGACACGAGCAAGCGAGTATTCAAACAGGCAACTAACTGCGAGTATTCAAACAGGCAACTCCATGATGCATACACACATCTGAGCTTAATTCTGACAGGCTGATGGATCTGACATCATTGTGCACATGATGACATCAGCTCCGAAAGTGTTGAATTAAAAAAATAGATTAAAAAATCAGAAATGAAGGGGTGCCACTGAAGAATCATGGCACCCCTTCATTGGGACCCCAAAACTCTGTAAAAAACGAGTAATCCGGGATGGTTGGGAGGTCTGTATACCAGGTAAGAGTGTATACTGCAGGTAAAACCAGTTCATGTATATTGTTATTGACAGCCATATCACTGTCCAAACTAAGGCAATAGGGTAGTGTATTAATACTTATAAGGTACAGATAACAGCACTGACTGGGAAAGTAATGCGAACTACAGGAATATACTAGTTGTTAATTGATATCTTTCTTTTCCACCCACCATATATCCAACAACACACGAAATACCCAACTCAATTGGTACGTGATGACTTCACTGTAATGTTGGGAAATATGTCCTATTGTTTGATGTTTCTATGCATGTGATATGTTGAAATATTCCAACATTGGTGGCATGGTGCCATCAATGTACTTGCATGCTGTTGCTGTGACCACTGTGGTCCCATATATGCATGTATTCTGTTTGCTATGCAACTGTTCCATATCTAGTGTCTGGGTTAATGGGAATATCTATGCATGCTGTTATACCTAATCCTGGAATGCGTTGACTATTACTAACCCACATATGCTGATAAAACATAAATACCATAGCACATATGGGAATGCAGGTCCCAGCAGACCCACCTGTCCCACTTCAGCTGGCCGTGGCACCGGGCACCAGCAAGTCTGGGGCTCAACCCAGGACCTCCTCGTCTGTTGGTCCTGCACCACCTTCAGGTGGAACCACCTCAGGGGATGAGGCTCACCCCCCCCCCATGAGTGGGTGCAGATAGGAACCTGTCACCCGTCGCCAGGTCCAGGTCGTGGTGCATAGCATGCTTCACAGGGAGAGTTAGAGATCTGTTACGCCAGCTCTAGGGCCATGTGTCATGACTAGAGGGTCAGCCTGGCTCTTTGACTCAGCCCCAGCACAGCCACCTTTGAGGCTGTGAAAGTGCAGTGGTGACTGCCCATGGGTGGGGACCTCAATCCCACTGTTTCCACTAGAGGACTCATGGGCTTCCGATTTCCCAACACCCTTCCCCATCAAGGTGTTTACCCCTCACATTTGTCCACCCCTGTATGCATCTTGTCTGTCTTGTCTGTTAACCTACCCAACCTACCTCCCCAAATATACCTACTATCCCTCCCCAACATCCCACTCTCACCTGAAAAAAAAGAGCAAACTGTTCCCCCCCAAAAAATCACACCCCATACATAGCTGTCCATTTTGTACATCTGTCCACTGGACAAATGTAATCTGGTCTAATTGGCATCACATCATATTACTGTTGTCCTCACCTCTCTCTCAGGGGTTTGAGTGTCCAAATCTACCTCCAAATTCAGTGTATATGCACAGCTGTTGCTGTAGAAGAAATGGACAACTGTGGACCTTCCCTACACCCTTCCTGCACATACCTAGCTATTTTCCCTACTGTCTTTCCCTCTCTGTGCCCCTTTTTAACCACTTTCTTATCAAACCTTTTTTCTTTTCTTTTAAAGAAATTAGCATGGGGTAAACGCACTTTTAAGCAGCATTAAGCGGGTTTAAGCCTGTTTGCGTGGCGGTAAGCAATGTCTTCATAGGTTAAGCAATTGAGAAGCTAAATCAGTATAAGAAATTGTATCTGGAATTTAGCAGTGCTTACCTCTGTGCAAACCTGTGCAAACCCACTTATAACTGCTTAAAAGTGCCTTAATCACTCTGTAGCCAACAGCCCTTGTTCTGTTCAGCAACAAAATAAACAGGTTCTGCAAGGCTCAAACCCAGGACCCTGCACGCCATAGCAATTTGCCACTAAGCCATGCCAGCTAGACATAACCCAGATGTTTTCACAAACATATCATCTAGCACAGTCATTCAACAGTGCAGGAAATGTATTTAAACATGTAGATGTATGTGTGTCTGTATATATATATTTATATCTAAATAGATATAACATATATATATATATATATATATATATATATATATATATATATATATATATATATATATATATATATATATATATATATATATATAGATGTAAATATATATATATATATATATATATATATATGTATATACATATATTTATATATATATATATATATATATATATATATATATATATATATAAAACACATTCCTTAAACACTGCATGTGAATATACAGGACATATTTCACATATCGGGCTCATGTACTGTTAATATATGCGGTGATGTGGTCCCATGGTAGATCAAGGAAGGGTGCATCATATCAATAAGGGTGTATACAGTCCCCATAGCCATGGTATACACTGACGGTTGTCAGTGTAATAGTACTGGATTGGTCATATATGGTCCACTGATGTTGAGAGCTGTAAACCAGACATCAGGGATTCACAAATTACATCTGTCCACATATCATCCCAGGTGTGTGTTTCTGAAAAACATAGGGGCTGTCAGCATTAAAGCTGGCATAACTGACACAGTACTAAACATTCAGCAATTGGTTGTACACCTGTGAGGTATGGTGCACAGTACATGGCAGGGTGCAGAACAGGTGCACAGCAATACTGTGTAAATGGGTGCAGTGGTATCCAGGGGAAGGGGCATCACCTAGTAGCAGAGCACATGCATCACACACATGTATACTGTTGCTAGCATGGATTGACTATAGCTGCACTGCATGTTGTTGTGTACCATATGTTATGCATGTTGACAGATGAGTAATAGGAGAACTGTGTATACTATCATTGTCCAACATCACCTGCATGTGTGTGTGTGTGTGTGTGTGTGTGTGTGTGTGTGTGTGTGTGTGTGTGTGTGTGTGTGTGTGTAATGTCTCAGTGGGTGGTTAGTTTGTCTGAAGGGTCACTCTGGTGAAGTGGAGAGAGGTTGAGGTATGTAGGATGCATCTGTGCATGTGTGTATGTTTGTGTGGGTGTCCATGTATGCACTTATGTGATTGCTTATGTGATTGTGGGGTTGTTCATACAGCAGTACTTCCTTTTGGGATTGTGCAATACATGGACATGGACTGACACATGACACACCAGGAATACTTGTCATGTATGTAATCACAAGGCAGCTGAGAGAATAATAAGATCTGTAGCATGGAACAGACATTGGGACCAGGTATACCCTTAATATCGCATTCAGCAGAGAGGTGACTGACAACCCATGTATGCAGCACTACAGATGCATTGGGGAATTACTAGACAACATCAGGGAGTGTATCCATATATTACAGTTGTCACACGATAGGCTGATTGAGCAGCATATCTGGCATATACTGAGCGATACCTACACATGACATTCCAGTGCATGATATTATGGAGCGAACATAGTAGCCCCTCACATATAGGGGCCATGCTCATGATGTCTGGACATACACAGGATGAACACTGAATGACAGCAGTGAGGTCATGTAAAACAACTCCACTCAAGTCAGGGAGGTAATGGAGTAGCAGGTCTTGTGTTGTGATCACTTGTCTAGGCATTTAGAGGAATGATATGTTAATGAGTGGAATTAATGACTGTATGTTACCAAGTGTGATGCAGGATGGATAATGCATGGGAATATACGTGGGACTCTCTGTAAAGTCACGGACAGGTAGGTATTAAGGTGGTGTATGTGTGTGTGTGTGTGTGTGTGTGTGTGTGTGTGTGTGTGTGTGTGTGTGTGTGTGTGTGTGTGTGTGTGTGTGTGTGTGTGTGTGTACTGTTATGCAGTGCTGTACAAGTCTTACAGTGCATTTATTGTTTTACTCCACAGGTGGCGAGGTGGGTCAGGGTCCCTCCTGCATGCAGTCTGATGTTGGTGTCCATATAGACATCGAAGATGATGATAGCACTGTTGAGGCACAGGTGGTGTTGTCAGGGGCCAAAACAGATCCATCATTCGACATCCCCCTTTTAGCCTCCCCATCCTTGCACACAGTTTCATTGGCTATACATACCCCATCACCAGTGGCCATAGTGGAGGGACAGCTGGCATTTGGTGGCAGTGCACAGGATAGTGTGGTAACCATGCCTACTGTGTCTCATCACAGCAGGCATAGCCAGATGTCTGGCAGGGCACCACATAGACAGATGTCCCAGTTATCAACATTGTTCCAATATAACAGCTAAGCTGATGTGCGCACTTGTAAGTGAAGCCTACATTGTGTAAGCACCCGTATGTTTACCCGTAGCTTAGCAGCACTTACTGTCACACAAACTCATGCAAACTCACTTACAGCTGCTCAAAACTGCCTTTACCACTCTGTATCTGACCACCCTTGTTCTGCCCAGCAACAAAATGAACAGCCCTTGCAGGTCTTGGACCCTGTACACTATAGTCACAACACTTAACCACTACTCCACTACTCCATGACACTGTGAAGACAGCTGTTGTTTTTCCAATATATTTGTCAATACACATATTGATTAGTATTGAACAATTGCCTTTACTTCCACAATTGTGTAGTATTTATTAATATGACTGTTGCATCACACATGTTATTTTATCTTAATGTACACATATCAGATACATACGGTGAGATACATCTGGGAGGGTATACACAACCGTGAGATTTACACATGACAGGAATATGGAAATATACATATAATATGCTGATATATGTCTACATGTACATACACATGTATATTCATACATATGTCTGTATACACATCTGTATAGTGCATCTTATATATGATCATGTGTAGATCTCTTCTTACACATACACACACACACACACACACACACACACACACACACACACACACACACACACACACACACACACACACACACACATATATATGTGTGTGTGTGTGTGTGTGTGTGTGTGTGTGTGTGTGTGTGTGTGTGTGTGTGTGTGTGTATATATATATATATATATATATATATATATATGTATATATAGCTATATATGTATGCACATCCTATGTGTACAGAAATGCCTATTTATGTAGATATATATGTAGATATCTATAACTATATGTGCATACATATTTATTCTGATATACCTACTGCTGTCAATATATATATATATATATATATAGATATCCAAAAGTATATGTTCATATGTATCTCTATCTGTATATGTGTAGACATATATTGATGTGTATATGTAGATATCTGAGTGTTTATATGTATATATATATATATATATATATATATATATATATATATATATATATGTACATATAGATATCCATCTCTGTATGTAGATATGTATATGTGTATATATCTATATAGATATATGGATAATTATATATTCATACATGTTCACCATATGTCCAGAAATTGGAGTGAAATCCTACCTCAGCCCCAGTAGTCCCAACCTCTTAGTGCAAGGGGATGTCAGGTATGTATTGCAGATATATATATATATATATATATATATATATATATATGTAGACAGTTACTACTGTAGTAGGGGTTGATCTAACAGACATGCTGTGTGTGGGAAGTCACATCTGCTTGTAACATGTGCACCATTGGCTACTGACAGACATCCTAAGGACATCATAGTACAGTACCACTGCTAGCACAGTAATGATCCTGTGGACTACAGCAGAGATATGGCCAATAAATGTGGACAGTCTGACACACACTGGTCAGTTCAGAGGTATACACAGAACCCCTTAGTGCAAAACATGTGGACCAAGCCTGACAATGTGGATGTTAACAGCCATGTAGATGGGTATATCACGTAAATACTAGTATACATTTTTCCCCCATAGGTTATGCATTCACACACCCCTGTCTGTCCTGACACATAATAACCACTGGTACAGAGGTGACATGGCCACATACTACCCACAAGTTAGTGACATACATCTGTTGAGCATCCCACTGCTTTGTCAGAAAGACATGACCGTTATGGTGGCCTGGCAGCAGTACATCTGGAAAGTATCTGGACATAACATCACAGTGGGTAAATACACTAAGCTGCTAGGCATGTAACAAAGCACTGTGCAAGCTACAGACAGACTGCCACAACAGTGGCCTACATTTCTTATGGAGGAATACACATGTACCTGCATATATAGCAGGCTCTACAGGCATGTCACAGCACACAGAAACAGACACCTGTGAGAAAGTGCATAACCACAACCAATGTGAACACAGCAACAGCCACATATGGTAAGCTAGCTTAATATTACAGTATATGGACTATCTGATCAACACCATCCTCACATGTGCCACTCACACACTAAACCTACATATACTGGCCCACTACACAGTGTGGTCTGATGCCTGTTGTGGTTGGGATATGTGTGTGTTTGGCCATACAAACATGTAAGCCAATAGGGTAACATACACTTGGGCAGCATGTAACATCAGATAGAACAGGACCAAGAACAATGACATCTACCACAGTCTGCACACAGGCCAAGGTACATCTTCAAAATACACACACTGTCGGCAATCATCATAAGTACACAGACCTCAGTACTGCACACACAACCACAGAATGCCCAGGTTATGTCCTCAAATATAACCCATACTATACATAACATGTGTAGCAGTCTGATATCTCAATGGCTTGTTATCAGATATGATGTGAATAAATAATGGTGTACAGAACATATGCACCTCTTACTGCATGACATATGTACAAAGGTTGACAGAGTTTTTGCTGGAGGCACAGACACAGGGCCAGTATCACCATGTTGCTGTGGTAACCTCATACATTTACTGTTGTAACAAGGTTTGTTGTGACATATGACCTATGAGGGATATGAAGTCAGTAACTGGAATTGCTGTCACAATGCACTGACTGCAATCCTCAGACTATACTTCTGCAGTTCTTAGATAGGTGCTCTGTGAGTAACACAAGAAACAAAAGGCGCCACACATTGCCCAGTCTGCAGATGACCCTACAGATGGGGATTTCCTCAAAAACATAGCACTGTCATGACAGGTATTAAAACATGTAGCCCAGCCATATCCACACACACCCTGTTAAACTGACATTACTCCAAATGCAGAATAGCAACACTTACATTCTGCAGTCATGTCAGACACATCCTCCACCTGTGTGTTGGCCTGTTTCCACAGTGTTTGTTGTTAGAGGTAAATCCCCAATCCATCTGTGATGCTGTTTGCCAAACATCAGATCTAGGTCCTGCTCACAGTGAATGAAAAGGCCCAACACCAACATGATGTTCCTAGATATTGGAGCGTGTTTCCTTGCAATTGGCTATGGGAATGTTACCACAGCTGTTCCACATGCAATCAGCTAGAGTAGGGCTGCAATTCTGGCAGAGGCCATCAGCTGACCATGAGCATCACTTACAAAACATATGATGCTGCCTAAGCAAAGCAGGTGTAGTTCTCCACATCCACCAGAGAGGGAGCATGAGAGGCACACAGAGACAAAGTACATCAGAGGAGGGGGTGGGAGAGTAAAACCTAAGCATGCTTGTGTCACACACCTTCCAGTAAAGGGTATCAAACTTCTGACTGACTATGTATTCCTATCACATGTCTATGCAGTTATTGCATGCGCCACATAGCTTACATGCTGAGGAGCTGTCCAAATGTATATGTGATGGTGAGTGACATCTGCAACAGTGATATAGAAGTACACATGCCTGTCCACATGAACATGTATCAGCATCAACACAGCCATACTCTCTCAGGGACTCACACACATTGACACAGTTGGTAGAGTCAGAAATACACTTCCTAACTAGCTAGTTTGCCACAATACAATACTGTGCAGGTATCCCATGCACCGCAGGTGTTATCCGGAGGTAATATAGGCCAAGGGTATGTGAAGGTTTCTGACATCAGACAGCATGCTTCAGTATGCCAATGAGGGTTGTAGTGAGTGTGAATGTGGTTGAAAGTATCATACACCACACACACAGACACAGGGTGCCAGTACTGACATGCATGCGTGCATTGTTTCATGGGTGTGTAGTGGTTGACTGCACCAGAAGGCTATATAAGGCTAGGTGAAGGGTATACTTTGGCATCAGGCCACACGACAATGGCCTGCAGTGTGGCTCAGGGGTGTAGTGTTTGGATTGGCCCACACAGGTGGGTATTGTATTCACCATCCAGTTACCTGGGTAACTATTGTGTGTGGCCATTGCTGTGCAATGCTTGCCATGTGTGTGTTCTTTAGTCCATGACATGGATGCTGTCTCGCATGTGCACATGTCCCACTTGCATGTACAGTGACATGTGGAACTGTACCTGGGGTGTTTGGCCCATGTTGTGTACACATAGTGTTATCAGATGTGCCTGTCCTGGCCTCATGTGCCAGGAACAGGTAATGGAAAGCAGGTTGACCCTGCACCCACTTTGATAGCATGATACAGGTATTCCCTGGTTTCAGTGGTGTCTGTCCATACAGGGCATGTGTATAAGGCATGGTATGTCCTTTGTGGGTCACATTTGATGGCATCACAGGTGTTGCAGGCATCCAGTGGGGAACATAATGAAGGCACACTGTCTGCATGTACGTGTGCGTTGTACTGATCAACAGGGCACCATGCCCTCTGCAGTCCACTGCAATCACACTATGGTTACTATCTGTGGGCAATATGCAGGGTACTACCAACATAGAGGTTGTTGCCTAGGCAAGTGTGTTTGTGTATGAGACATGGGTTGAGAGTGCTCTCTGTGTAATACAGGTGTTGCTAACTTTGTTCACCAGGCCTTGAAGTCACATGTAGGGGCATGGATTGCCACCCCAGCCTCTTGGCTATTTCGCATCTGTTATCCCTGTAAGGTGGACATTGTGACATATGATAGGGCCACCATATAAGAAATGTGCAAAACCCACTCCACAATGAGTCCAGTTGTTACACACTCACAGCCACCTCCACATAGGATACAAATGGCAAACACACACATAGACTTTCCATGTCTGGGATTATAACTCCTATGCAGCTGGTTTATTTTACTACAGCATTATGCAGTTATAGGACGTACCACAGAAATTACAGGTGTAATGTTTTCCAAAGGTTTATTTCACTGGGTATGATATCAGCAGGCTTGCCAAAGAAGGCCATTGGAGGTTGTAGTGAATGTGAATGGCCTCAAAAGCATTGCACCCTGCAGAGACATGGACACATACACAAACATCCACATTTGCCATGTGTGGGAATAGAACCCCTACCGAAGTACTATATCACACTACAGCATTACGCTGTTATAGGATACACCACATAGATTACTGGGCTGATTCTTTCCCAAAGGTGTATTTCACAGTGAATGACATCAGCAGGCTTGACAAAGTAGGGGATTTAAATTGTAGTGAGTGTGACTAGCCTAAAAAGCATTGCTCCCTACACAGACAGACAGACAAACCCACATATAGTTG
Organism: Protopterus annectens; assembly: GCF_019279795.1. NCBI lineage: Eukaryota > Metazoa > Chordata > Ceratodontiformes > Protopteridae > Protopterus > Protopterus annectens. The sequence goes on from NC_056726.1 coordinate 174,554,046, forward strand.
CCATGTCTGGGATTAGAACTCCTACCTGGACTAGTTTGACACACTACAGCATTACACAGTTATATGATGCGCCACAGAGCTTACTGATCTACTTCTTTCCCAAAGGAGTATTTCACAGTGAATAACATCAGCAGACTTGCCAAAGTAGGGCATTTGAATTGTAGTGAGTGTGACTAGGCTAAACATCATTGCTCCCTACACAAACATCCATACTTGCCATGTGTGGGAATAGAACCCCTGCTAAAGTACTACATCACTCCACAGCATTGCACTGTTATAGGACACACCACTTAGATTACTAGACAACTTCTTACCCAAAGGTGTATTTCACATTGAATGACATCAGCAGGCTTGCCAAAGTAGGGCATTTGAATTGTAGTGAGTGTGAATAGCCTAAAATGCACAGCTGCCCTACACAGACATACACACAGTTGCCATGCCTGGGATTAGAACTCCTATCTAACTAGTTTCTCACACTACAGCATTACACAGTTATAGGACACACCAAGGAGATTACTGAGCTACTTCTTTCCCAAAGTTGTATTTCACAGTGAATGACATCAGCAGGTTTGCCAAAGAAGGGCATTTGAATTGTAGTGAGTGTGACTAGCCTAAAAAGCATTGCTCCCTAAAGAGACAAAGACACACAGTTGCCATGTCTGGGATTAGAACTCCTACCCAATTAGTTTATCACACTACAGCATTATGCAGTTATAAGATGTGCCATGGAGATTACTGGGCTATTTCTTTCCCAAATGTGTATTTCACAGTGAATTACATCAACAGACTTGCCAAAGTAGGGCATTTGAATTGCAGTTAGTGTGACTAGCCTAAAAAACATTGCTCCCTACACAAACAAAGAAACACATACACAAACAAACATTCACACTTGCCACGTGTGAGAAAAGAACCCCTACCAGAGTATTAAGTCACACTACAGCATTACACTGTTATAGAACGCACCACAGAGATTACTGGCCTATTTTTCCCACATGTGTATTTCACAATGAATGACATCAGCAGACTAGCCTAAAAAGCATTGCTCCCTGCTCAAACAAAGAAACACACACACTTGTCATGTGTGGGAATAGAACCCCCTACCAAATTACACAAACAGAGACACACACACAATTGCCACATCTGGGATTAGAATTCCTACTTAACTAGTTTGTCACACTGCATTTTTACACAGTTATAAGACACGCCACAGAGAACACTGGGCTACTTCTTTCACAAAGGTGTATCTCACAGTGAATGACATCAGCAGCCTTGCCAAAGTAGGGAATTTGAATTGTAGTCTGACTAGCCTAAAAAGCATTGCTCCCTACACAGACAGAAATACACACAGACACACAGACACACAGACACACACACACACACACACACACACACACACACACACACACACACACACACACACACACACACACACACACACACACACACAGTTACCATGTCTGGGATTAGAATTCCTACCTAACTAGTTTGTCGCACTACTGCATTATGCAGTTATAGGACATGCCACAGAGTTTACAACGCTATACCTTTCCCAAAGGTGTATTTCACAGTGAATGACATCTGCAGGCTTACCAAAGTAGGGCATTTGAATTGTGGTGAGTGTGACTAGCTGACAAATCATTGCCCCCTACGCAGACAGAAACACACACACACACACACACACACACACACACACACACACACAGTTGCCATGTCTGGGATCAGAACACCATCTTAACTAGTTTATCATACTACAGCATTACACATTTATAGGAAACACCACAGAGATCACTGGGTTATTTTTTCCCAAAGGTGTATTTCACAGTGAATGACATCAGCAGCCTTGCCAAAGTAGGCCATTTGAATTGTAGTGAGTGTGACTAGCCTAAAAAGCATTGCTCCCAACACAGACACACACACATAAACACACAGTTGCCGTGTCTGGAATTAGAACTCCTACCTAGCTAGTTTATCACACTACAGCATTACGCAATTTTAGGAAGCACCACAGAGAGTAATGGGTGTCTCCATTCCCAAAGGTGTATTTCAAAGTAGATGACATCAGCAGGCTTGTCATAGTAGGGCTATGGGGAGGTCAGTGTGTGTGCATGGGCCATAACCCATTCATCTTGAGGTTGACACACCACACGCAGGAACACGCAGGTTTATATTCCACAGGTATGTGTATAGAACTGCTAGATGACTACTGCCTTGTACAATAATGTTGCACAGCTAGCACTTGCACCACAGAGTCTGTACTGCTGACAGATACGAGTGGCTAATTTCTACAGTGACTGACATTTATACGTCATGTGATTGTAGCTATTTGGCTGTGTGCTGGGTGGGACAGGCCTCGTGATGGAAGACTCTTTGTCACTGTCACTCTCTTCCACACATCTATGTATGTCTACTTTTGGCATATTATAGTGTGTTGTCCATGGATATATGTCTGTATTCATAGGTTCATAGGTTCATAGGTTTATACTAGGCTATCTACCCTAAGGCATTTATAAGCCTAGCCCAAATTTTTAACTACGCGCACCCTTATATGAAAAAATACTGTGCCCATTAGTTTGTTGTGCCTCTGTCCAGCAGTGACACAGAGATGATTCCTGGGGTAAACCTACGATCTCCCATCCACAGGTCAAGATTTCTCTTGAACAGAGCCAGCAAGGTGCTCTGCCTCACATGGACATTTTATTCCACAGCATAGGAGTCTCTGAGTGATAAATCTATCCCTCCAGCACATCCTATTTATGTCCGTGCTAAGGTTTAAGTCGCTTGCTCTAGTGGTTTTGGTGGATTTGGATTTTGAGGTGGAGCATGTCCATTAATTCTGGGTTGACATGGCCTTGTATGTCAGGCACATGTCACCTCTGAGCAGACGGTATGCGACTGAATAGAGCTGGAGTTTCTTCAATCTGGCAGCATATGACAGATTTTGGAGTCCCTTTATCCTTTTGGTGAGGAACTTTTGGGATCTCTCCAATTGCTGCAGATGTCGGGTGAGATACATCCGAATGGGGCATTGTACTGATCATTGGTCTGATAAGTGAAGAGTACAGGGAACAATGACCTCACTAGATCTGGATGTGAATCCTTCATGATCAGGTGGGCAATGTAGAAGGTCTTTCTAACCACTTTAGCAGTGGGTGTCAAAGAAAGGCCACTGTCAACCTGCTTCCCAGGTCCCTGATAACCTCTTCTGTGCTTAGTGGATTACCACCTATATGGTAGCTGGGTTACCTTGTTTTTATGACTATACATTTTTGGCATTTAACTTCAGGCCGTGGCTCTGGCACCAGCTATCTGTTTCCGTGAGTCCCTTCTGAAGGATATCCGTCGATGCACTTTCCACTATGGCCAGTTTGCAGTCGTCTGCAAACTTTGTCAGCAAAGTCCTCCCATGTTGGCCTGTACTTCTGAAGTAGATGCGAACAATAGGGGCCAAGGACCGAGCCCTGTGGGACACCACTTGTGACCGCTTGGAGTCTGACATAGCGCCAGCAACTCTAACCCTGTGGGTTCTGTCCTTAAGCCAGTTTGCAACCCATCTTGTGACATATGGGTTTACATTTAAGCTGGTAAGTTTTTCTATAATACCCGAGTGGGTATTGTGTCGAACCTTTGCAATGTCAAGGTAGGCTGTATGGACTGCCTTTCCTCATCAATGGCCTTGGTGACTGTTTGAAGAAGTCGACCAAGTTCAAAAGGCATCATCTTCCTTGCCGAAGCCAAACTGGGTCGGGTCCAATGTCAAGTCCCTATATCTTTGTTTATGAGCTCCATTATGATCCTCTCCATAGCTTTGCAGACTAGACTTGTTAAGCTTATGGGACGGTAATTACCAGGGTCCGTGAGGCACCGCCTTTGTGGAGTGGGACCACAGTTGCCGACGCCACTCCTTGAGCCGCGTATCCTGTGGTAAGGCTGAGATTAAACAGCTGCCTTATGTGCAGGTTTAATTCCTCATTTAGCTCGTGTAGCACACAGCCGGGGACACCATCCGGTCCCATTGATGCTGTGTTTTAAAGCAGCTTTCACCTGCTCATTTGAGATGTCTGGGAGGCTACACTCCGCTGGGATAGTTATCTCTCCTTTATGGGGGGAGAGGGGGGGTGAAGTTCCAATCCAATGTGTGTGCAAAGCATGACTGGTGCATACTGAAGAGTGTATGCACTAACATCTGCAACTGTCAGATATGTATGGTCCACTTTTGTTTGCAGACATGGGCTTCATTTGTTTAAGTGTGTAAGCATGCCCAGTATGACCTTTCAGTATGTTGTTGTCTGATATTGCCTTCATTTCTCTAAATGTATGAGCATGCCCAGTAAGCCCTTCTGTATTGAATGTGTGGATCCATTCTAGGTAGTTTTTACTCCAGTGCACACCTTTGTGTTCTGCACCTACAGGTAGCAAACTGTTTCTGCAGGATATCTGCAGATCGGTTGGCAATATAGGTCAAACTGTGCAAGGGATGGTGTGTACTGTAGGTGATTGTGTCGGTGCTGCTTCTGCTACATGGTACTGGTGTTAGCAGAGATATTCAGACATGTGTACTGTTATACACTGTGATGTTTTATGTCATCATGTACTGTCAGGTGGACATTCTTGCTCACAGTGATGTCCTGGGGAACAAGGGTGAATGTAGCTGTGTCCAGTATTGTGGGCAAACACCTACATATTCATGGACAGTTATGCCATTCTGGAGGGGGAGCTGCAGAAACTTGCTGCTGGGTCTGTGGATCCAGTTCAGCACCTTGGTACAGTGCTGGCAGAGGATCCCATACTTGTACATCCATCAACATGACAGTATGGCCTTATCTTGCTGTGGCAATACCTCACAGCTGTACAGATTCACACAAGTTACCCAGAGGCAGGGGTCATAAGTCAGGACATTACTCCTATTGTGATGTACGGGCAGGTTTGTAGCCAACCATGTATGTGTTTGCAGCCAGGGTTAGTATGTGCACACAGCTGTGTGCTGGACCTTGGACATTCCATGCTGCCCATGCTCCCACCCCCCTCTATTATACTATCCTCTTCCATACATTATACATACATTCTCTGATAATTTCCCTAAGGTTATCACCTCATCACAGCTATGTTTTGGTGTTGGTCCACAGTTCATGCAGTGGGACATGTTGGACATGTTACTGTGGTTTGTCCACATGGCCTTGCATATGGCTTATGTGGAGTGTGTTATGTTATTTGGGTGTCCATGACATGACATGCATTGGCAGTACGTGTGAGACACAGGCCTTTGGCAGTGGCCTGTAGGCCATTTGGTGGTGATGCAGCCCAGCTGTGGCAGGCCGTTGCATTCTGTCAGTTCTGCAGTCACAAACCACCTTACAGTATCTTCCCCTGAGGTGATGGGGTGCTAGGTGTTCATGACAATACTTTCTATTAGTATTGATCTGGTGGTGTGGATGCTGGCAGGGTGCTACCTATGGCTAGAGACACACCTGCTTGGGACACCTGTACTGCATGTTGTATTCTTTCACTATTGTCATACACAGGTGGGGGTCATATTGTACCCATTCCCAACATCAGGGATACGACCAGAGAGGTACCTATGGGTGGTGTTTTGGTGAGTTAGGTGCATGTGTGCTATGGACACTACTTGCATCTGACTGACAGATATGCATGAGGCATTCCAGTTATGCCGGCTTGTTGAGATACATCAGGTGTTTCCCAGTACATCAGTCCTATCACCTTTGTGATCTGCAAGTGTTTGGCCAAACAACACCGGTATTCCCTACTACAGGCCCAGATAATGTGATGCATACCTGTACGTCCAATTCCAAGGGTGTGTCCATTTCATGGTTACACATTATATGCTGTATGTCTGGGGTACTTTTCCCTGTGTACTGCTTGTATATCTAGCCCAACAGCCATGCCATGACCATCTTTTAGATGGTGAAACATATTACCACCATACATTTACAGTGGCCTACTGCTAGCATGTGTTATACTACGGGGAATTGTCTTTGGCACTGCACTTGTGAGGACTTGGCCATGTCATCAGCAGTAGTGGGCAATGGCCTTCATGTCAAACCTCAACATGCATACATACTGACCATGCTCACACAATATTAAACACACACCAACCTAGCACACACATACCTGCATGTTGCACAAATGCTATGATCTATCCTGCTACATTGGCCACCTCTGGCATCTGTGCTCTATTGTCATTATACCTACACATACATGTTACTACATGTCTAGATTGGATTGGAGGGGCACACCTGACTCTTACTACATTTCTACATAGGATTTGGGGGGGCACACCTGACTGTTACAATGTGTGTACATTGGATGAGGGGCACACCAGACCATTTCTACTTTTCTACATAGGATTGGGGGCACGCCTGACTGTTAATACATGTCTACATAGGATTGGGGGGAGGGCACACTTGACTGTTTCTACATTGCTACACAGGAGTGGGGGGCACACCTGACTGTTACTACACGTCTACATAGGATTTGGGGGGCACACCTGACTGTTTCTACATTGCTACACAGGATTGAGGGGGCACATCTGACACTTGTACACATTTGCTATGACTGTACTGGTATGTCAGGTACTCCATTTCATTCTGTTTTCTAACCTATCATACTGACTAGAGGCATATCAGCATACTACGGTTCTTAGGTTTGATTGACCTACATATTAGTTTTTGACTTCCTACCTGTCAGAACTAATATCCCACTGCCTGACCTGATGTAGTCTGTCTGTGTAGGTCTGGGGGGGTTACCCATAGGCATCATTCAGAGGCTTAGCACAGCCTTTGTTTGTGTTTGTCTACACCTGTCCTGCTGGCTGAGACAGTTGTTGGGTATGTGAACCTCCCTGACTGGCATGTGTGTGTCATATGGACACACATGTGGCCCAGAACATTTCCTGCAGTGGGTTTTGTCACTATGTGTATTACTGGCTACTATGATGACACCAGCATTTGTTAGAGATCTCATGCTGCCAGTATAGGTGTCTACTATATGCTGGCATCCCATTCAGCCACCCGATTCCCTTCCATGCTCACATCCATACCATAGATACAAGTAACAAAACATACAAATCCATTTGGCAATTGATAATGAGAGTGACTTACCTTGTGGGTGTGCCAGTATTGAGGATGGTGCTGGAGGGCTGCCTATGTCAGATGCACATAGAACACCCCCTAAACATGGTTGAGCACAGGTAGTGACATGTTTGGCATCCCTTTTACTGTATGTGTGAGTCAGAGAGAGGTGTCATTCCCTGGGTCCCTCCTGTGTCAGTGTATGTGCTATGCATTGCCTCTTTGCCAAGGCCAGGACATACTGGGCATGCCTCTTTCTGCCTACTGGGGCAGGCTCAGGTTGTTCCTCCTCCAAGTCACTCTGTGCCTATGCAGGCCTTGACAATGGTGGGGGGCTGTGTGGCCCTGCCCCGTGCTGCTCCTGCTGCAGCTGTTTCTGCAGGATCATATTGTGTAGCATGGCACATACAATAACAATTTGAGTACATGTAGCTGGTGAGTGCTGCAAGGCTCCACCGGATGTGTCCAGGCACCAGAACTGTGACTTGAGCATCCCAAGCACATGTTCTATTATAATTCTGGTCTGTGTGTGTGTCTCATTATGGAGTTCTTGTTTGGGTGTGTATACATTTCTGATGGGTGTCATCAGCCACGGCTCCAGTGCGTAACCAGCATCCCCCACTATGTGACCGTAAGGGATGTCCCCACTGGCAAATCTCTGGTACAGCTGTGTCAGATGCCAGATGTGGGAATCATGATAGCTTCCAGGGCAGCCAGCACACATATTCATTATAGTGCCATGGGCATTTCACACGACCTGGCAGTTGATGGAGGGGAAGCCCTTGCAGTTGATGTAGACCCTACCCTGCTCTCTGAGTGGTGCTTTGATGCATATGTGCGTGCAGTCTATAGCACCCACTTCCTCAGGGTATTTTGCTATTTGGTAGAAGAGACGCATATTGCTGGTCAACTCCTCACGGGTGTTGGGGAAATATACGTGCTCACCGGTATGTGCTGACATGGCATTCAGGAACGGGTGGAGTACCCTGGATGCTGATGCTTGTGAGATCCCCATGATATCCCCAGTTGGCCTTTGGAAGGTACCTGTAGCTAGTATTCTTAGGCCTACACATTCCTTGGTATCCACTGGGATGGGTTCCCCTCTGTTAGTTTTGTGTATGAGGTGTGGCCAGCACAGCTCAACAATTTGCTGTAGGAGGTCCCTGTCCACCGTATAGCTCTCCACACTCTCCAGCTCATGTAGCCCCTGGTAGGTTACCCTGGGTCTGTACACTCTTCTCCATCTCCTCACTGTGGGTTGGTCAACAGAATTCTCATCCTTACCACCCTTAGCCTCTTCCACATGTTGTTGTATGACAGCTATTGCAGCCCCTATTATTTTGTTGGTTTTATTTGTTAAAATGCCTCCACTTGTATACACCAGTGGTGTAGACAATGTGGGAAAACCAAAGGGAAAAAATGTTGGCATAGTTTATAGTAGTACTCTGGGCTGGGCTGCTGCCTGTTTAATTGGCTGATTCTGATACATTTCACCTGCTAGCTATGCTAGTTCTCCTTGATTACCTTCCTACTACTGTTTTCCCTTCCCATTGCCTTCCTGTTTAAGCCCAGGGGTATGCCGTGCAAACACAGTGCTCAGATGTGCACAGAGCTGCTATTTCCTGGTTTACTTTTTTTTTCTTTAAAACTCTGTGCGCGGCATGCACACCTGCTTATGCAATGCAAAGAGTGCTAGGCAGCCTCAGACACACCCCATTGCTTAGCTCTGCTAAGCTAAGTGCAAACCCGAGCCACAGGGCTCCAATCTGCTTACAGTATGCCTGACACACCCTGCTATGGTGTCGGATAACTCCTAGGCTTGCACCAATCTATTCCTGCTCTTACACTGTTGGGTGCTGACTAGCATGCAAGGGAGATCTGGGATTCAGTATCAGTCCCCTCATTTGCATAGGATTGCCTGCTGATGCAGTTACAGGTCACACACTGAGCCGGGTCTATATCACATTATCGAAATTCCAAAATATTGAACAGCATAAGCTCAACCTTGGAATCTTGAAATGTGATATACTCGAACGCTCAGAACAGCGATTTTTTTCCAAGGAAAAAATTTGCTGTTCCAAGAAAACACACACACAGCACAGGCACACCAAAATACATAATCCACACATACACACTTCACAAATTCCTGCACTAAACCGTACATACACTACTAACTATCCACTTACCTTAACCCAACCCTAACCCTAAGGTCCCTAACTAATACACACTAACCTTACCCGCTCCCTAACCCTAAGGTCCCTAACTATCGCACACTCACCTTACCCACTCCCTATACCTAAGGTCCCTAACTATCACACACTCACCTCAGTCCATTTGCACACTTATGTTAACCCAGTCAATCACCTTTGCACCACAGTCAAGGAAATAGCGAAGCTGCAGAAACGGCCCACTGAATACTTTCCCTAGGAAAATATTCGGTGTTCTGCAGCTTCGCTATTTCAAGCGTTCGCTGAATAGGGGTCGATATTAGAACATTCAATGTTTTAACACTTTGATGTTCTAATATAGACCCCACTGAGCCTCTGCCCTTAGCAACCACTATTCACTGGCCATGTTGTCTTCTGCCTGCCATTGAGTATAATGTTAAAATAGGGATTTTGGTTAGAATGCTTATTTTAGGTTTCTTTTTTTATTTTTCACCCGATCCTATTTGCTTGCCTCTGCCCTAAGTTTAAGCAGCCAAGATCGGCTAAAAAAAAAATAAAAGTTATTTTTTTTTATTTTTGCAACTGTTTTCCATGCCAATGGCCTTATATTTGGCCATTGTCATGCTTTCTACATAATATCCATCCTTTATTTGGATCTGTCATGGCTCCGTTTTGTAGTTTGCAGAAATGTATTCGGTTACTGGCCAAGTACACTTCTACAGATTACACTAGTCCTGTGCAGCTGACTTCCAGCTTCCTGGATCACAAATTCACCTCATTTGTATGGATTTCACCTGCAAATGGGGTAATTTGCACAGGAGTGGCCTTAGGTCATCGGGTGCCCTAGGCAAAAGAGCTCCACGGCACCCCCCACCACACCACCTGGTGCCCCCATCCTGGTCTCCCTACACCAAATAAATACTGGAAAAGTGCCCATGCTATAGCGGCACCCCAGACAGCTGCCTAGTTGGTCTATACCTAAGGCCAGCTATGAATTTGCATACAGGGGCTGACTCCATGCAGGACTAGTGCAGGAGCGCTTGTGCATGTCCCTACAGCTTATTCCTGGATCGCACGGTAGACATATTGCCTGCTGGAGCTCCTGCACTAGTCCTGCACACCATGCAGGGCTTGCTGAATCCGGGGGAAGGTTTGGGAAAATTAGAGGGGGAGATGTGGTGAATCAAACTGAAACTTCTGAAACCAGATGGATTATTAGACTGAGAGTGGATAGAGGCAAGGGATTAAATGATAGAGTTCCAAAGAAAGTAATGATGTAACATTACTACCAATCGTAAAATTCTTTCTAGTTTCAGAATAATGAAATCCTATAAAAAAAAAAGAATTGTAAATTGTAATAGGTTTTTTCTCCCTGTTATATCTGTAATATTGTTAAATTGTATTTTAAATATTGCCTTTCTTTGTATTTGCTTGTGGAGCTTTTCTCCCTGGGCCTTCACTGAAAATGGGTCTCTGACCCAGTGGACTTTCCCGGTCAACAAATGTTAATAAATAAATAAATAAATAACTAAATAAATAAAGGCTATTTTTAAAAAATAGGATTCTCTATAAATAGTTATACAGACAGTATTTTTATGTTTATTTTTATAATATTTGTCTTAATATGTATGTGACTGTGTATTGTATTTTATTTGCAATTTATATGTATTTTATTTGAGTTCTAAATGGTTAATGATGGTGGATTAACTGAATATTTTTGAACAGCTTCTGAATGGATGTTGGTTCAAGTGAGAGCAGTATAAATTTAAGCTCATGTGACAAATGTAATGATGGTCTGATGAAGTGGTGTCTTATCACTACAAAAGTGCTTAACATAATAAATTTGATTGTTTGTATGTGCATTGTGACTTCCTAGTTCATTGGCTGATTCGTTGGATGCTGCTGTGATTTATCTGATTATTTTATTCTCATTTCACCAGTGGAAAATAACTCAATAAGACAGAAATGAGGTGCAGGGAAATGAACATTAATTCTGAAACATACATACTGGCTTGTGTGCTGGAATTGTAGCACTCACTCTATGCATGTGTACACATGCTTATTTGCTCCATCCCTGGTAATTACCAACATGCTCCACACCTATGGTCACCCCCCTCGTTAGTCAGGTCTGACCATAAGCTAATCACCCTTAACATCCACATCCGACCCCCACCCACCAGTAAGGAAACCTCCATAAAAAACTTCTCCAAAGCCAACTTCATGCTACTCAAGTCAGAAGTGACAAACTTCATGACACCCATGCATACGGGAACTGAAAGTTCAACTGCTGAATCCTGCACTAAGGCACTGTATGAGCACATCCACTCTTGCATGAATCGTGCCATCCCAAACAAAACCAAGATGCTCTCATCCAAAAAAAGGAAGCCAATCTGGTGGTCCCCTGCCATAAACAAACTTTACAACAAAAGGAAGAAACTGTTGCAGAAAAGAGGAAAATCCCAGGATGCAAAAAACTCCCTTACTAGCCTCAGTAAGAAACTCAGATCCCTCATAAAATTCTCCAAAGCTAGTTACGAAAATAAAATTGCCAAAGATTCCAAAGACAACCACAAGGTATTCTATAACTATGTCAAGAATCTAAATGGCAATGCTCAAATCTGCTCTGAACTAAAACAGAATGGCATTAAATATACTGATCCCAAGGATATTGCCAATATCCTGGCAGATCGATTCAGTGCCAACTTCACCCCCCCTCTCACCCCCTAAATGGCCCATCTCAATACTGGAAGATTGCCAAATCTCAGTAATAACAGCCACACAGATAAAAAAACGCATTCTCCAAAGCTAAGAATACAGCATCCATGGGACCAGATGACATCCTGGGCTGTGTACTACATGAACTACAATATGAACTGGCACCTCACCTAAGTGTCATGTTTAATCATAGCCTCACCTCAGGTTTCGTGCCCACTGAGTGGCGCAGAGCTGCAGTTATCCCACTCCACAAGGGGGGATCCACCTTGGATCCCGGAAACTACCATCCCATCAGTCTGATAAGCCTTATCTGCAAGGCCATGGAGCGTATTATCATGGAACTTATAAACAAAGACATTGGCAACCTTCAAATACTGGACTCCACCCAGTTTGGGTTCGTGAAGGGCCGATCTTGTCTCCTGCACCTGATTGACTTCTTTGAATCAGTCTTCAGAGCCATGGACAAGGGTAAGGTGGTCCAAACAGCCTATCTAGACCTTGCCAAGGCCTTTGACACCATCCTCCACTCTGGCGTCATAGATAAAGTTAGTAAGCTGGGCATTAATCCCTACGTCACCCAATGGGTTGATAACTGGCTTACTGATAGAACCCACACTGTAAAAGTAGCTGACTCCAAATCCATCTCCAGACAAGTGACAAGTGGAGTACCTCAGGGTTCAGTCCTGGGACCGCTCTTGTTTGGCATCTACTTCTCTGAAGTACAGGCCAACACTAAGGGACTCTGGCTAACAAAGTTCGCAGATGACTGCAAACTGGGAGCCATTATTGAATCCCCTTTGGGAAAAAACATGTATCTGTTAATTACCATATAGGTGGCACTACACTAAACACCGAAAGTGTGATAAGAGACTTAGGGACACAGGTGGACAGTGGTCTCACCTTCAATAACCACATTGCCACAATAGTCAGGAAATCCTTTTATGTGGCACACCTCATCACTAATGGCTTTTCATCCAGAAAAAAAAGGAGGCCATTGTCCCACTGTCCTCATCCCTCATTAGACCCATTATAGAATACAATGCCCCATTTGGTATGTACCTCTCAAGACATCTGCAACAATTGGAAAGGCAACAGAAAAACCTCACTAAAAGAATCACAGGCCTAAATCAGATGACCTACGCTGACCGCCTTAAAAACTCCAGCTATACTCTGTCGCATATCGTCTACTCAGAGGCGATCTCTGCTTAACATACAAGGCCATGTCAAACCCAGAGCTGTTGGACATGCTACACTTAAAGAAATCCCAATCCCTCAGAGCCACACGCTCCAGGGATCTAAACCTTGTCATCACAATAAACAAAACATGCTGGAGGGATAGGTTCCTGATCCAGAGACTCCCCAGCCTCTGGAATAGGTTGCCCATACATATCAAGCAGAGAGCCTCTTTGGCCCCCTTCAAAAGGAACCTTGACGATTGGATGGGAGAAAGGAAATTCACCCCGGGGATCATGCCAGTCACCCTGCAAGACATGGGTCCAGGGAAGTAAATAGTGTGGGAAGAAATAGCCAGGGAATTGTTATGGCTAGGCTTGTATAGGACCTAGGGCTGATAGCCTAGTAAAAACCTATGAACCTAACGTCTTGCACATAAGGTAATGTAAAATTAGAATAATGACTGCGACAGCTAAGATTTAAAAATCTTCCTCCCCAACATGGAAATAGACTGGTTATCCATGCCAATGGCAAGAGATCAACTCTTTTGGAATATAAAAATGAACCTTACTAAGATGTACCCCCAAATGTTATTTCACTACCTGGAAAGATTGCGCAACATTTTGTATTTCATGCATTCTCCCCTTTCTCAGTGACATTAAGTCTCTTGTTTCTGGTCCTAACTTCAGAAATATTCATCTGTTTATCCTTATATTAACCAGATCAGGATGTGACCTCCCTGAATTATACTGTATATAATAGCCATTTGCATTTATTTTAACTTTCTCAACTATTTGCACTTACACAAACCAAGCTACAACTTACACTTACATGCATTAAAATCCTATCCTTTTTAACTGCTGTTTCCCTAAGTGAAATACCCTGTTAGTATTGTTTCATTATCCACACTCCATGATCATTGATCATTAAATAACTCACACCTTTGAAACTTGATTTTATTATAATCTGAATTTCATTCTTGTTTCCTCAGGTAGTTGTTTGACTCATTCTGACACTTTTTATGCTAATGCCTGAATATTGTCAGTTGTGATACTACAACAAAACATCTGTTTGCTCATATGCACATGCTGTACATACAGTGAAAATCATATACAGATATTGTGCATGTTGTAAACAACTGTAAGGTAAATGTAATCACATTGTACTAAGCATTAAATCAACTATATTTTCTGTCGATATAATTTTAACAAAATTTAGTATCCTACCAATAATACCCACTTATTAACCAGACAGCCCCACTGCCCACAGTTTCTTTTCAGAGACAACCCTGGTAAAATGCCTGCCTAAGTGACTTATTCAAGACCACACACTAAGCAAATGAGGGCTGAGAGAATCAAACCTGTACCAGAGAAATTATAGACTGCAACCTTAACCCTCTGCACCAACTGACAGACTAATTGCTGACATACTTATGTTCAAGATAAGGAAGTCATTAAATCTGTTTTAATAAATGAATTAACCTAGAACAACATTATTATAAAATAAAACTACAGCCATTAAAAGTGACTCACACTTCCTACATAACTATTCGCTCTAATGCACAGACATAAACATGTTATTCATGACACTGAACTCTGCTGATGCATCATATTTAATTTTGCAAGTAGTCCTGCTACTTTTGTATCATGATTTTCAATGTGTTTTCCATTATATTCTCTAACCTTCTGTAGCTAGGTTAACTTTCTCCCTTTGTCCTTTATCAGTCAATTAATTGTGCAGGAAAATTTTGAATATTAGAATGTAATTCTATTTTTTCATTTCAGAAAAATAACTTTTGTGAAAAACTCACATATGGTCATATATGCATGGTAATCTGGATGCATTTAAAACATACTGATCACTACTGGTTTGAAGCAATTGGCAATTCTAGGTGGTTACCACCCTTTACATGAATAACGGTTTCCTAATATCATCCCCATAATTTTACCAGTGTTGAAAGCCTTTTGCAAAACATAGGTAATTTCTTTTCATACACTATATAATAAGCATGAAAATGTCATATGTAGTTTTCTGACACAAAATAAATACTTTTACTTGAACTTACAATACACTCTAAAACACTTAATCCATTATGTGTCATTTTAGTAGTTACTAGTTAGCCAGGAATCAAACCCTGAATCTTCTGCATTACATAATTTGAGTTTTTACTTGGTTTTTCACTGTAAGCAGAAAAAACTTAGTAGTCTTAAATATTTCACCCACATAACAGCTTACCTTAACTTATCTACAATATAAGTTCTTCCTAATAAAACACTCTTTTCCTCAGTTATTACTGATTTGTTTAACCTTTACTGGCATTTGGAGCACTGCTAACTTTTCTACCCCACTGTCTGTGTCTGTATCATATGTCAAATCCTGCCTGTTTTTTTCACTTCAAACAGAGGTCACTAAAGCTTTACCTATTTTTTTATGTAATCACCTTTCTCATGGCTTTGGGCACATACCTTGCTTGCCTTTATCTCTCCACCCTATGAAAGCATGTTGTAAAACAACTCACATGCACGTGAACGCACACGCATACACATATATAATATATATATATATATATATATATATATATATATATATATATATTAGATTCTACTTCTCAGTCTCAAAATATTGAAATATCAGATTTCAGTATCTCGAGACCAGAATACAGAAAGTCCATAACAACAAAAAAATCACAACACTGATGTTCAAAATATGAAAATAAAGGACAAGTAAAGGCTCAACCCTCCCCAACATAAAACAAAAAAAAATACAAACTCAAAACACATACACTACTATATCTTTAAGCAGGGGGGCAGCCCCCATGCACCCCCACACCCCTGCTACTTAGATATAACAACATACCATGAACAAAACAACAAACCTACTGTTACGCACCCTACACTCCCATTGCACACTGTCATACCCATGAGAAAGACACACACTACACATGTACAAAAATCATCACTTTCAACACACACACACACACACACACACACACACACACACACACACACACTCTCTCACCCACCTACCTCAACCTACTCCTAAAATTTCCTAAAAAACTAAAACAAAACAACATTTCTACCCAAAGCCCTTACATGGTACAAACCTATCTAAATCTCCGAACATAATCACACATCAGCCTTCATGTTTACAACCCAGAAACCAATAAATCTTAAAGGGACAACACACTATGAGAACAAACTGCAGCAAAACTACTGAGGATTCGACTATTTCAGATTCAACAATATGCAGTTTTGAAAAAAATGCACTTTCGGTATTCTTATCTCTTGATACCGAAATCTGAAATTTCAGTATTTCGAGATTCAGAAGTAGAACCATATAAACACACACACAAACACACACGCACACACACACACACACACACACACACACACACACACACACACACACACACACACATATATATATGTGTGTGTGTGTGTGTGTGTGTGTGTGTGTGTGTGTGTGTGTGTGTGTGTGTGTATTTATTTATTTATTTATTTTATTTCACATTTGTTTACCGGGGGTGTCTGACTGAGCTGAAAAGGCCCTTTTTCTGCAGAGGCCTGGGGAGAAAATCTCCACATAGAAAAATTACAGATACATTTAGTTATTTAGACATGATCAGTATACACACAAATTACAAAAAACATGTTTTTACAGTGGTATGCAGCACATAACAGTTACAGTGGAGAGAACAAACAAAAAAATATTAATTTAAAAATAAAGTTAATTAATAGATTTGTGATGTACAGCTGAAATTTGGAACATAAGTAGAATACATACATAGTACACAGGTACAGTACATACATTGTAGATTAGCCAGTGTTTGTGAGTAAGATTGAAAACTATTATCAAGTACTCTAGGTTTAGTATGTGTACCTTATGTGTGTGTGTGTGTGTGTGTGTGTGTGTGTGTGTGTGTGTGTGTGTGTGTGTGTGTGTGTGTGTGTGTATATATATATATATATATATATATAATCAGACTTGTTCTTCTTGAAATAGTTGAAATAGTGATTTACTTAACCTGCACTTGTTTCTAATTTACTCATTGCAATGAGAAAAAACTGAATTCAGTCAAAACAGCTTTTGCAAAATGAAATATTTTGAACATGGGAATTTACACTTGCATATTTTCTTCCACCATGGCAAAATGTTTTAAAAAATCTGGTCTGTGAGATTCGCATTCAACATAGCTAAAATGTCCCACTAAAATTATAGTGCATAACATGTAACCTAAATGTTAATTATTTTCATTTTGAGTTAGCTAACCACAATCTGTAAAAAACACATTTTAACCAAACATCCAAACACTCTCTGTGTTATCCTCACTGCAAACACAACTAATCAATTCCAAAATAAAAAGTGTGCTTTGTAATATACAGTGCTCCCTGGATAGCACAAAAGCAGCACATTTTCCCTTTCATAGCATCTTCCAGGACAGACAAAACATGTTAGTTTGGTATTTAGTATTTAATACTTACACATGCTATAGTTTTACATGCTGTAAGTGCATGCTTAAGATAAACCACATTCTGAATATACCAAAATGTGTATTACATTTTGAAAACAACCCCAACAGTCCTGTATATGTGCAACCTAGCAACTGAATTTTATGTTCAAATCCCACAACAGAACGTAAACCTTTGCAAGTACAGGCACTCACTACTAGATTGGATCCTTACTCCCTCACGTCAGACATAAACACCTTGTCTCCCAGACAACATCAGGGATCATCTCCCCACATTTATCACAAAACAAACTAATCACACCCCCAAATATACAGTATTAAAACAAGTGCATAGACTCAACTTTATAATACCTTTATAAGCTACCGTTCCCAATACAACTGGAGAGCTCTAAAATAAATACCATTAGAAAATGCCGTTAACCGTTTCTATAGCACATTCCTTAACATACTAAATGAGTTAGCTTCCATAAAAACAAAAAGAACCAAAAACAATCTTGCTCCATGGCTCAAGAAAGAAACTAGCCAGCTCATGCTAAATAGACCTCATGCCTGGGAGGAATGGAATAAAGGCAGAACACCACAAAAGTGGCAATGTTTAGATAGGTTGGAAATGAATGTAAACAGGTCAGACTAGACAAAATGACATTCTTTTACTCACTTCAAGGCAAACATCACAACAATTCCAAGCAATTCTGGACAACCAGAAAAACTGTACTATATCCTGGACAAATCACCACCCTATCTCCTACCATAAACAACGACACAGACCCCATAGCCACCCAGTTCAGCACACACACTTTATTCAATCTGTTCTCTCTCTCTACTAAAATCTAATTAACCCTCCCATCTCTCTATCACCACCAGCAATACTCCCAATACCTCTCTTTTTTCTTTCCACCAAATACCTACCTCAACTATCAAAAATTACCTTCAAAAACAAAAATCACTGCACCAGCTGCCGACAAACTCACACCTGAATGCCTTAAGTTAGCTGTTGATGTCCTGGCATATCCCATCTCAAACTCATAAATAGATCTATCACAGGAAACTATGTACTCACTATCTGAAAAAAATCACCTATTATACCACTTCACAAAGGTGGATCAGCCACAAACCTCTCTAACTACCATCCCATTGTAATTCTCTCCCCTCTGTGCAAAATCATAAAAAGACGCATACACTCCCAACTCCTAGCCTATCTCATAACAACAGACTATTCTCCTCCACACAACATGGCTTTCGACCACAACCCAGCACAGCAACATCTCTGTTCAGTTTCTCAGAAACTATAAATACCAACAGAAACAATGGAAACCTAATATTCTCCCTGTTCCTGGATCTGTCAAAAGCATTTGCCACTGCATCCCACCAACTCCTAATCAATGAACTATCTTCCCTATCACTATTTCATTCAGGTCTTACTTAGTTCTGTAGCTGTCTCTCTAACAGACAGCAGACCTTAAAATGGAATCAGGACCTGCTCACCTTCCTCTCTCCCTGTTTCTATCAGTGTACCACAAAGGTTAATTCTACACTCAGTAATTTTCAATATTTTCACAACCTGCACAAAGCCAGCAAGATTGACACCTTAGTACAGTATGCTGACAATATCACCATCATCTGCTCATCCTCAACCCTTCCACTGTTTCAGTAAATAACTCAAAACTGCTTCACTTCCATAGAATCATGACTAAAGGCTCAACATATAATCTTAAATAGCAAACAAAAAATAGTCCCTTTCATGCCCAGATCGCTTTCAACAACCAGTACACTTTGTACTATTACCCCAATAAACAACACCACCATAGAAATTACAACTTCCAAGCTACTAGGAATCTTAATAGTCAATAACCTAAAATTTGATCTGCATATCATCCAGGCCATCAAGAAAACTCATTAAAGTTGGACTTCCCCTGCCAAAACAAATCTTACCTCACAGGTTCTTCAAGAAAATCCTTAGCATCATCTTGCCTTCTCACTTCCCTTCCCTTTATGTAACACCCATATAAACCAACATTCAAGCTAATTTACGGAATAAATTAGGGGCATGATTTAACAAAATAGCAAAATTTGCATCTAATGCATCCTACCATATGCACCACTGCTTAACACAAAAGAAGCTCAATTGGCTAGAACTACCTAATCATCTTGTGTTCACTCAACTTCAAATTGCACACAAAATACACAGACCACAAAAATATGCCCTTCTCTACAAAACATTCTCAAGCACTACTCCACACCACATTGACTTCTCACAGGTAGTCAGAGTTGGGTCTATATCAGATTATCGAAACAGCTCATTATTGAATGCCGTAACGTTAAACTGCAAAACCCGAACCCTAACAATATCGAAACCTCAAAACAGCAATTTTTTTTCCCAGGGAAAAAAATTGCTGTTCCGAGAAACACACACACCACCAGCACACTAGAAAGCAGCAATCCACACACATACATTTAAAAGTTACATCTAACCCTACACTATACTGCACATACACGTACTATCTATCCACTTAACTTAACCCAGACCCTAACCCTAAGGTCCATCACTATCGCACACTCACCTCACCCGAGCCCTAACTCTAACTCACTTGACCCATCGCTAGTCCCAAATTCTCACTATCGTACACTCACCTCACCCGCGCCCAAACCTTAACTCACTTAACCCGCCCCTAACTCCAAATTTTGTCACAATCGCACACTTATCTGACCCGCACCCTAACCCTAACTCACCCATCCCATGCCCTAACCTGAATGTCCGCACAATCACACACTTACCTTAACCCAACCCGTAACTTTCCACAGCATCGCTGAAAACAGCAAAGCCACAACAATGGCCAACCAAATTCTTTCCCTAGGAAAGAATTCGGTTTTGTGCAGCTTTGCTGTTTTCAGCATTTGCGACATTGGGTTTGATATAGATCATTCATAATTCTGCCTTTTCGATGATCTAATATAGACCCGTCAGAGCCCGATAATAACTTTCAAATCCCATAATACAGCTGGAGACTTATTACACATATCTGATGTCACCAGACAGTGGAACTCCCTGCCTATCCCACTAAAACAGGACAGCTGTGCATCTAGCTTTAAGCACAAACTAAAGCAGCACCTAAACTCGTACTGGCTCTGTTCTTATTCACACCCTGACTAACTTTCTATCTCTCTCTCTCTCTCTCTGTCTCTCTCATCTCTAGACTATCACTAACCCCTAGCTCTCCAGCTCTCCTATCATATCCTGTAAATAATGTAAATAAATCTTATCTTCATTCATAACTATATACTGATTTTCATCACTCCTATGCAAATGAAATGTATATGCTGCTGTATATGTAAATGCAGCCTGTTTATTATTGTATAATACTCCTCCAGAAATCAAATTGCATTAACCTCTTGTTTTAATTGGATTACCCATTACATGATTCTAAAACCCCATTTCTACTGCTAAGAAACTAAAATTACTTTTTCTCTGAATTTGTTTTGTAATTGTTATAACTTTAATGGAGCTTTTCTGCCCAGCTCTCCATTGAAAACGAGTCTGAGTGCTCAGTCAGACCATCCCAGTAAACAAAAGCCAATAAATAAATAAAAACAAATGACCATATACAGTCACATAATGCAACTTTTCCTAAGAATTGACATCATATGGAATTGCATATCCTCTAAGATACTGAAAATGCAGTACAGCCAGTTTTCATCTGTTATTTGTCTCTTTTAGATAATTCTAGAGAACAAATGCCATGTGACAAACTCACACATACTACTGCTTTAAGTCTTTTAACTATATGTTTGCCTGTTAGCACTGCTACTTCAAAGTTCTATTGATTCAAAGTTATACTTTGAAGTTTCATTACCATACTGTGTTACTGTTCAAGGCAAGGCATTGCAGTAGTCTCTCTCTCTTTTTCTCTCTCTGTCTCTCACTCACCCCCTCTACCTGCTTGGTAACACCCTGTCTGTATGTCAGTTGAAAAGAAACTTATTTTCACTGAAATTCTTGCCATCAACATAGCAGAGATTACTTTCTTGAAACTGTACTCATCCAACAGCTGCCATCAATGCCTTCTAACCCTGAAATGGAATTTTATCTTCACCTTCAAAAAACTACACAAAATACCCCTCAAAAATTTTCTCATCTGCTCTATTTATAGATCTATCAAAAGCTTTTGATATGGTTAACCATAACATACTCCTTGAAAAACTTAACAACCTCTCCTTAAGCTCACATACTTTACAGTGGTTTAGAAGCTATCTTGAAAACAGGCAACAAGCAGTTCTTTGGGAAAACAACCTTTCATCTCTACTCCCAGTAAATGTTGGTGTTCCACAAGGATCTGTCCTTGGACCCCTTCTCTTCTCAGTATTTATTAATGACCTATATTTGAACGTACCACAAGCAACCTGCATGTGGCTGACCAAGTTCGCAGATGACTGCAAACTGGGCACCATAATCGACTCTCCAGCCGACACAAGCATCCTCCAAAAGGGCCTCATAGAAACAGACAACTGGTGCCAGAGCCATGGCCTCAAGCTAAACGCCAAAAAGTGTATAGTCATCCCTTTGGCAAAACAAAGTGCTCACAAATTACCACATAGGTGGTAATCCATTATACAGAAGAAGTCATTAGGGACCTGGGGACCCAAGTTGATAGCAATCTCTCATTTGACAACCAATGGCCAAAGTGGTTAGAAAACATTTTATATAGCCCACCTAATCATGAAGGGATTCACATCTAGATTAGGGAGGTCATCGTGCCTCTTTACTCATCCCTCATCAGGCCCATAATCAGTACAATGCCCCTTTGGGATGTACCTTACCAAACACCTGCAGCAACTGGAAAGACCCCAAAAGTACCTCACCAAGTGGATCAAAGGGCTCAAACAGATGCCATATGCTGCCCAGTTAAAGAAACTCCAGCTCTACTCAGTGGCATACCACCTGCTCAGAGGTGACCTGTGCCTGATGTATAAGGCCATGTCCAACCCGAAATTAAGGGACATGCTGCACCTCAAAAAATCCAAATCCCATCGAGCTACACTGAGAGACTTGAACCTCAGCACTGAAATAAATAGGACATGCTGGAGGGACAGATTCATAACCCAGAGGCTCCCTTCACTATGGAATAAAATCCCAGTCCAGGTTAGGCAGAGTCCCTCATTGACTCTCTTTAAGAGGAATCTTGATGAGTGGATGGGAGATCATAGGTTTACCCCGGGTATCACTTCTGTGTCACTGTTAGACAGAGGCACAGTATACTAACCTCGAAAAAGGGCATAGCAAAATAAATTTAAAATGGGTGGCGAAAGCCAAACATACTCTGGCTAGGCTTATAAATGCCCTAGGGCAGATAGCCTAGTATGAACCTATGAACCTATGAAAAGAAATATGAATCCTGTTTACAGTGCAGTCACCCTAAGCTCCTAAATGCATCAAGAACCTCACGGATATGTGACTATAGATAATAGAAACAAATGCTGCATAATGACAGTTGGATTAAGAACATATTACTCATTCCATAGGTAATGTCTCAAACAATTGTTCAAAATTCTAAACTTAGCTGTTAAGACAAAATTAAGAAATATAACATGAAAAGAAAGATGCACCGTTTACAGTGTGGTCACCCTGTAAGTCCCTAAATGCTCTGTCATTGTGACCTTTCTCAGAAGGAAACAGCAAATCCAAGCTGAAAATATATTGAAAGAACACTAAAGAAGATAATACTTTACATACCTAACTTAAGGAATGATAGAGTTAAGCTATTCTGCCATTGTAACATTCATTGTTTTTATTACTGACTCTCTATGACTTAACAAACTACAAGAAGAATCTTCCCATAGAAGTCATAATTATAGATATCTATACCTAGTCAAAGTTAACAAAACTCATGTAGTAGCAAAAGTTGATTCTCCTATAGTACTATCTATCCCTTAATATACAGATGGACTTCCCCATTCTTTAGTGTATGAGTAATAATAAGCACACCATCCTGATGTTGAAGGGATAATAACAAATCTTCAGTGTCTTATGTGCTGAAGACATAATAGTTTACTTTTCTGTGTGACCCTTACATCTCTCTAATCAAACAGTCACAGATATTTAGAGGAACCAGATTATGCAGATACCATTGTAGTAGGATAAATTGAGAAAAACATCTACCAGAAGTCTCTGGCAAATACATAATAAAGCAAATAACTTTTCTACTTCTTAATTTGTTTTAACCACTGTTTTTTTTTACTCTTCAGAATGAAAACGACTGCTTACCACATCTCCCCTTCCAGCTTTTGCATCTGGAGAAAGACTCAACCTGTTGATTATATCACTAACTCCTTACCAAGTACAACATTCAACCTATTGGGAAAAGAACACTACCCAGTTTGAGCTACTCCTTTTATTTATTTATTTATTGGGACCATTGCATTCAAATGCAAGTGTCTGTCATATGATAACTCAAAAAGATGGAACCTGGTCAAGGCTTTTGGCACTTCTATGTTGGCAAATAGAATGTATGTTATTAACTGGTCCTATTTTTTTGCAATCTTACTCAATATCTCTTCTTAACATGGACCTTAGTGTTTTGTTAAAATGTTCCACCAAGGTTTCCATTTGGGGATGGTACACTTTTTTATCACCCTAATGCAGTGATAGTTGTTATTTTATTCTAGACATAAAGGGAGATTCCTGATCTGTGAACATTTTTCATTTTTCTTCACT
Organism: Protopterus annectens; assembly: GCF_019279795.1. NCBI lineage: Eukaryota > Metazoa > Chordata > Ceratodontiformes > Protopteridae > Protopterus > Protopterus annectens. The sequence continues at coordinate 174,578,364 of NC_056726.1, forward strand.
ATCCCTGCCCTGGAAAATAATAATACTAGTTTTCTGTCTATAGATTTAGCATTAGCTTTACATTGTGGGATAGCTTCAGGGTATTTGTTTACACAAATTCATTACTGTATTTTGCTAATGACACAACAATGTACACTGCACTATTCTCAAATTGCACCACTGTGAATAGACATTGAAATAAAAGGATTTTTAAAGTATGGGTAAGAGGCCGTCTTCTGGCTCTCAGGGCATTCTATACAGAAGTTCTTGATTTTCTTCATTAATTTGGAGCAGCAAACCTCATTCTGATCCATACTTTACTCTTGTCAAGTCATTGGAGTTCCATGAGCACAGGGCTTGCTGCTAATCTCACCTTTAGTTTTCTAAAGGTTTAGGCTTTAGTAGCTGGTATACCACTTTCAAGTGATCCCTATTTACTCTGAATAACAAGTTGCTTTATAACTAAAAGTATGGAAAAGAAGCATGAACATCTTGTTTGGCTTCTGCACCTACAACTCTAGTTATATTTTCCCTTATCCTGCAAAAAATATCCTCTTCATACTGTGCTTTTTAAAAAAATTGATGTGTTGAAGGTCAGCTATTTCTGATGTTTCCTTATAGTCAGCTTGTCAGGAGGTACAATGTACTGCCTCCTTTCCTACAAAAATACTGGAATTGGGAGTTTTACTGTCTATTTTCCTATAAAGAGTAACTCTTACCATTAATCTTTAGTGTCACTTGTTAACACTACATTATGCAAATATGAACCTAATAAGTAGAACTCTTTTCCTTTTGCTTAGAGTTCTTGTGTTTTGGCTCAACAGGAATATCGTTAGAGCTCTGTTCAAGGTTATCTTGAATGTCAATATACAGTACCTTTTCCTTCTTCCATTTTTTTTTAATTTCTTCAAATGTTTTGGATTTGTAATACCATGACTGGGATACACCCTAGTCTTGAGTCAGGAAACAATTAAGGTATTTTTTCAGTGTTTCTTCAGTGTTTGTTGTTTGCCAAGAGTGCTCTTCTCAGCACCTGAAATAATGTAAGCAGGATGCTTCCTTCTGAAGTCCATATGGAGTTACACAACATCATATTTTTTCAGCTGTTCCTGTTAGGGGTCATCTCAGTGGATCATCTGTTTCCATTTCTTCCTGTCCTCTGCATCTTGCTCATTCACACCAACCACCTGCATGTCCTCTCTCACCACATCCATAAACCTTATCTTAGGCCTTCCTCTTTTCTTGTTACCTGGTAGCTTCATCCTTAGCATCTTTTTCCCAATATAATCAGCATCCCTCCTCAGCATATGTCCAAACCAACATAATCTTGCCTCTCTGGCTTTGTCTCCAAACCTTCCAACCTGGGCTGACCTTCTAATATACTTATTCCTAATCCTGTCCACCCTCGTCACACCCAGTGCAAATCTTAACATCTTTAACTCTGCTACATCCAGCTCTAACTCCTGCCTTTTTGTTAATGCCACTGTCTCCAACCAATATAACATAGCTGGTCTCACTACCCTCTTGTAGACCTTCCCTTTCACTCTTACTGGTATTTGTCTGTCACAAATCACTCCTGACACTCTTCTCCACCCACTCCATCCTGCCTGTACTCTCTTCTTCACCTCTCTTCCACACTCACCATTACTCTGAACTACTGATCCCAAGTATTTAAACTCATCCACCTTTGCCACCTTTACTCCTTGCATCCTCACCATTCCTCTATCCTCCCTCTCATTCACACACACACATATATTCTGTCTTAGTCCTGCTGACCTTCATTCCTCTTCTCTCTAGAGCATATCTCCATCTCTCTAGGGTTTCCTCCACCTGTTCCCTACTCTCATTACAGATCACAATGTCATTTGCAAACATCATAGTCCAAGGGCGTCCTGACAGATCTTGTCTGTCAACCTGTCCATCACCATTGCAAATAAGAAAGGGCTCAGATCTAATCCTTGATATAATCCCACCTCCACCTTAAACGCATCCGTCACTCCCACCGCAGACCTCATCGCTATCACACTACCCTTGTACATATCCTGTACCACTCTTACATACTTCTCTGACACTCCCGACTTTCTCATACCATACCACAACTCCTCTCCAGGCACCCTGTCATATGCTTTCTCTAAGTCTACAAAAACACAATGCAACTCCTTCTGACTTTCTCTGTAATTCTCCATCAACACTCTCGGAACAAACATTACATCTGCAGTGCTCTTTCTCGGCATGAAACCATACTGCTGATCACTAATCATAATGTCCCTTCTTAACCTAGCTTCCACTACTCTTTCCCATAACGTCATGCTGTGACTGATCAATTTAATCCCTCTGTAGTTACTACAGCTCTGCACATCACCCTTGTTCTTAAAAGTCAGTACCAAAACACTTTTTCTCCATTCCTCAGGCATCCTCTCACTTTCCTAGATTTCATTAAACAATCTGGTTAAAAACTCCACTGCCATTTCACCTAAACACCTCCATGCTTCCACAGGTATGTCATCTAGACCAACAGTGTTTCCATTCTTCATCCTATTCATAGCTATCCTTACTTCCTCCTTGCTAATCCATTGCTCTTCATGATTCACTATCCCCACATCATCCAACCTTCTCTCCCTGTTATTACATATATCAGTAGTATATCTAAAGACACTTCAAATTCTATTTTATTTGTCCTGTTGCTCTGACTACTATTGGAGCTATCAAGGTGTTTTCAACCTAAATTGCTCTAGCTTTTGCTTCCATACCTAGATATTTTATGACTTTGTGTCGATCAGTGTGCAAGATACTTTAAGCTCTAGGTATAGATATTTCAATGATTAATGATATTTTTGTCCTTTGTTCTTTGACTTCCTTAAATATTGGTATCAGCTGAGCCACTGTGATCATTAGTTCTTCATTTTTAGTCATTCTTTGTTGCTCATGTTTTCAAAGCTTCTCAGCTACCTATGTGTTATAATGTCTGCACAATCTCCAGTGCAACAGTCTTGCACATTATTATGACATTCAGTGCAGAATCTCTCAACCATGAGTATATCACAATCAGAAACAAGATGTTTGATATGTAGTGGGAGTTCATTCCCAAGGTGGAAGATAAGTTGGCATATGAGTCTATCACTCCAGCATTTCTTTTTCATCTGTTTATGAAGGTTTAATTCCTTTAACTGTGCATTTGAGGTCTATTTGTGCTGTGAAGGAATAGGAGGTTGTGGTCACAGAACAAATAGACCTCAAATGAAGGAGGTTGTTAGAATGACTAAGTTGTTTGCCTACCAGATAAAAGGTACAGGATTTGATTCTCACCAAGAGAAATTGTCTATGCTTAAAATAACCCACAAGGACAACTATCCTAGTACTTACGTACATATCTTTGAAAAGAGACTCAGCTGTCAATTTGTCCTCCTAAGATTTTTGAGGTCACTGATCTTTTTAGTTATGAATCTCTCCAGTCTCAATGATAAGTTTGGATAAATATATGCCAATAGGTGCATTATATTATGTCAGAGAAGCTCATTTAACAGGATATTTGAAAACAAAACATTCTTTTATAAGAAGAATGAGCTAATTAATAATGCATGCATGATAACCAAATTAACTCTGATGGATTCAGATATTTAAATTATCACCTGCACTCATAAGTTTATGATTTAAGCAGTTTAAGACATTGCATTTTATTTTGGTATTTCTAAATCTCTCTACTCTTTTCACTATAAGAGAACTTAAGCTGTCTTCCCAAGTGCTACTCTAAGGCTACTTTTTCATTTTTATACAATATATATACTTCATTAATCACCACAATTTAAATTCTACATACTGTACAAACCCCATGCATGATACACTTGTTATTTCAGCACACTGATTGCTAATATAATAGTTTTATGTTTATGTAGTAGTAATAAACTAGCCTCAGACAGTCAGCGTGTTTACATTCAGCTTTCGCTAATCATGTACATCCAAATATTGCAATCTACTTTTCATTTTAATCTCAAGTTTAACTCAATATTGCGCTTTAAACAAAAAGTTTAAAAGGCACTAATTAACTGTTTACAACATAAAATGGCATCAGGGATTAACTAGTTAATGTATTTATTTATTTATTTTACATGTGTTTACCGGGAAAGTCTGACTGGGATGAAGACCCATTTTCAGTGGAGGCCTGGGGAGAAAAGCTTCACAAATAATAATCATAACATAACATACAGAACAGCTGACATTTATACAATCATAACATAATAGCTGACATTTATATAATGTATTCAAGTTTTTTTATTTATTTATTTTTTACAATGTAAGTTGAGAGGAATAAAATTTTACAATGTAAACAGTGTAGAAGACAAACATTGCTATACAGATACAGTATGTACAGGTGTTTGTAATAGTAAAGCAGGTAAGGTTTACTTGAGTTTTAAATTACCTTTCAAATTTTGGAGATAGAAAGAGGAGGATCAGCATGAGCCAGCAATCTTATGGTCATTTAACCTGGATTAGTACAGGTACAGAGCCAAGAGTCAGTAAGGAAGCTTTTAAGAGCATTTTAAACCTGTTGGTGTTGATAATGGTTTGAATGGTGAGGGGAAGTAATCATATTGTTTTATTTTCTCTACATTATACATCTTAGCAACTAGACCAGTGACTTGCCATCTTGCACTGCAGTCTAACTTATTAACTAGATATACATCTTAAAAGGTCTGTTAAATGTTAGTGTCCTCTTCAAGCTCGTTGTCTGATTTCTAGTAGTTCCCGGTTGCATATTTTTAATCTCAATAATCTTTTTTACCTGTTTTATTGATAGCTTGTCTTTGGTTTTTCATTTTCTAGTTTTAGCATTCTTAGTCAGTATTATCACTAAAGTTAGAAATGTCTTTTACCATTTTAGTACTGATTGACAAGCCAAGTCTTTCTTTTTGAGTTAATACACACACATGCACACATACTGACACATAACACTGACATGCAAAATGACCTCTGTCTTGAAAATTGAACATGCTAAAAGAGGCCCATCTAAAATTTTAGTGCAACTTTTACTCCTTTTCAACAACTGGATGTTTACCAAACAGCTTGGATAAATTACATTTTAAAATGTCAAACTTCCTACAGTCTAGTTATCTATACTGTAGAGTAGAACTTGAATTTCAGAATGGCTTGGCATATTTAAATGATTTTAGAATTTAGGAGGAAAAAATAAGGCATCACTTTACTTATGCTGGTTTTGTCTGGTCACGGTATTCTCAATATTCTAATCATCACTGGAATCATTGTAATTATCTCAATCTTAAGCAAAGCATTTTAAACCTGATAAAATCTGGCTTTCATAATAAAAATTATACTGTCACAAAAATAAATAAATTGAAACTTACATTAAAATGTAAAAATAAATAAGAGCATTTCTAAAGCAGATGCTGTGAGCAAAAATCTTTACTACAAAATCCCAAGATGAAAAAGTAATTATCTATATAACCCATACAGCTCAATTTTTAGTAAAGACTAAGGACCTAATTCATAAAAGCTACTGCTTTTATGATCTACACCTCATGGCAACTTTTCCAAATTCAGAGATAGCTCTATCACTTGGCTTTTGTCTGAAGATACGCATCATCGTGATGGGCTTTTTCTGAGGCTGTGCTAAATGCTAATGAAGCAATCGGACAGAGATACATCTGATAATTAGCCACATGATCTCCCTGTGGAAGTGCTTGTAGTAAGGTATTTATGCATCCAATTGATTCAGACAATCATTTGACTTTATAGATTAGCATGGCCACTCCTAACCACTTGGGATAATGAACTCGGCCAAAAGGATGTGTTCGTGCATTGTGGGACACATAAAGGCTGGGGAATTCAGAGGTCAGGAAGTGTTTGTGTGTGTGTGTGTGTGTGTGTGTGTGTGTGTGTGTGTGTGTGTGTGTGTGTGTGTGTGTGTACGCGTGTGCACACATGTGCATAAATGTAAGTGAGGGGCTGCATGTGAGTGTATATGTAAGTCTGTGTCTGCAGATAACAGTAAGGAAATTATTAAGGGGACAGGTTAGGTAAGCATGTGTGAAAATGGCTGAATACATGAGTGTGTGGGGACAGGTTAGGTAAGTATGTGTGAAGATGGTTGAATACATGAATGTGTCTGTGAGTGCAATGTGGTTGGGAGGGGGCTGTGTGTGCTTCACATGTGTGTGCATGTACGTCTGTGTGTGTGTGTGTGTGTGTGTGTGTGTGTGTGTGTGTGTGTGTGTGTGTGTGTGTGTGTGTGTGTGTGTGTGTGTGTGTGTGTGTGTGTGTGTGTGTAGATTGGTGTGGCTGTCATACTTTCACACATCCCTAGATTAATGAGAAAAGCCTGCAGTAATGGGTCAGGGGGACCAGCAGACACCAGAGCTACCTCTTAATAGGTGAGTCAGGAGAGATAACTAGACACCAGGGAAGCCTCTTCTTCTGTGCTTAAATGGCACTTGCACATAATGGGGATTGAGTGGAGAAACACTAGACATCAGGAAGACCTTTTCTTGCCATGTCATAACAGTACTTATACATAATGGGGACTGGGTGGGGAAACACTAGGCACCAGGGTGAACTCTTTGCATTGTACTTTAAAGGCACTTACACATAACAAGGATTGGGTGTGGAAACACTAAACACCAGGGATGCTGTAGATAATATGCTTTAACTTAATTAGAAAATAATTAAAATGTTGTGTGGGGAAGCACTAGACATTAGGGATACTATTATGTAGCATGTATTAAAGGCACTAAAACACAGCTGAGCCACACTAAACCATAGAACTAACTCACTGGGCTAACAGAGATATTAGTATAGCAAGGGTTTTTTATGATATATACTGAGGATCTCAAGCATTATTCAGTGCCTAAAACTGTTTGTGATGTTTCAGGAAAGCAACATGGAACAGTAGGCATACCTCTCAATTTTGTAACACAAGACAGGACAGCTGCAGGGATAGATTGAAAACATGCCTCCTACAAACTTAGAATGTTGATAGCCTAATAGCCTTTGTATTGCCCTGGATTCACTGAAGGAAATGAAGGATGAAACTTTAATATCCCCACACACACACACACACACACACACACACACACACACACACACACACACACATGCATTCTGCACCACTTATACCTCTGTATAAACTCACACATGCAGTCATGCCCATATACACATGCACACATTCACCAGCACTACCTGTCTACTAAATTCCCCTGCACTTACCTCTAACATGCTTAGCCGAACATGAGCTTTTGTTTGTGTTCAGTTACACAAGTGGTCTGTGTAATTTTGGAGACTATGTAAATGCATTACCACAAGCATTTTCAGGGGAGAGTTAGGCCAATTCCCATGAATACCTCGTTTTTATTTGTGGTAGGCCTGAAAGACAGCCCTTTGTGGTGCCACACATCTTCATGTTGCAGCCCCATGGTAGGGTTGTTTCTAAATCAGAAATGGTTACCATGAGGCGTACTCCAGGTGTACACTTCACAGTAACTTTTCTGAATCCATCCCAATCCATTATAAGTGCATTTAAATTTTACATTTCACATTTTGAATTGAATGCCTATATTTGTAACCATAGTGAAAGCTACCTAACAGTTTTTCTTCATGCAAAGCAGATCAGCAAGTAGTATTTCAAATTTTTTAAACAGGACAATGATAAAACCATCTGTCTATAATGGTTTATGGAATCTTTACTTCTATTATTAATAATACGCATAAATCTCTACACTTGGATGCTAACATTGAAGTACTGAAAGTATTTGTTACAGGCAAACCCAAAAAGTCTAAACTATTTTCATATATTTTAATCCTAAGATATCCTTAATTACATGTAGCTTAGCAATACCCTCATTACTGCTTCAATCACCATTCATCTCCCAGCAAACTAAAATAAACACATCTCTCTTACCATTCAGTTTCACCCTATTAAGACTTCAATTGTCAATTAACATACTGAATTTCATATTAAATTCGACTGCAGTTTCGTGTATCTTTGTTCTATATCAATATTCATGTTTGTAATAGAAAGTACATCTGTCTCATTCTTACCAAAAATAGCATGCAATATGCTAATTGGATCATACTGCTTTTTCAAGAACATCGTTTAGCTTTTTGCAATGATCTTGTATAGAAATTCTATATCTTTGTCGAGAGAGAGTCTGCACCATTCTAATAGCTTGCCAATTTTTTTCAGAATTTTGTTTTGCAGGCATTTAAAAAGTGAAAGTATTTTTTTTTTCTTTTTTTTTTATCAGTGAACCTAAATTGTTGTCAACCCATTCTGAAATCTGGGCTCTATTCATAAATATTCTGCACCATGGGATATGGCTGGTGCGCTATAGAATGGAAAACCAAAGCCCTGGTTATTTCATGGGAAATGGAATAAAATGGCATAAGATTTTGTGTGCAGACTTATATCTTTGTATGTAGTATGGCTATACTACTCTGTGCATGGATGTGATGAAAAGGCATTGAGCAAGCTTCTAATGATTTATTACTTCATATTTAGATGATATATGACTGGAACATTCCCATCCACCCATCATTGTGTGTTATTTGTGCAGGGCCAAAAACTAATACTTGGAGAAAACTATGTGTACATTGGAGGGCAGATTCAATACACCCTACACAATTCGCTAAGACTGTGTGGATGTCGCTGTATGTTCAGTAAGCTGTTCTACACTGTGTGTAGAGCCGTGTGATCACAGTAAACACTGTGACATGCTAATTACAGCCTAAGCAGCTGAATTGTATGCTAATCAACCAATCCAAGATAGATGAGCTATTCAACAAGGTATAAAGCAATCATGTAGACTCAGTGCTGGTTTTCCCCTTTGAATTCCAAAACCTTTTGGAATATAGGCATGGAAAGGAGTCGACACAGAAAGAATATTAGGGGCTGTTGCTGTTTTAACACATGTGTGTGTGCAACAAGGTGAAGTCTATGCTGCTGCTGCTAAGAGACCACGGCCAAGAAGTAGAAGAGCTTGTAGACCCCAATTAACTCATCACAATCTGCAAGAGGTGGAAACTGTACAGCACTACATGGTGGATAGATACCCACTACAGGAACTCTGCAACCTCTATCGTCCTCAACTCAGACCCAGAGCAAACAGTGCGGAACCAATACCAGTGGAGACAAAGGTATGTGTATCTCTAAAAATTTTAGCTACAATAACCTTTCAGAGATCAACAGGGGACATGCTGGATATGTCACAGGCATCATCATTCAGGATCCTGCATCAAATCCTGAATAATATGGTCAAACATGCCAGTGACCACATATATTTTCCTCATACTCCTGCGGACAGGGTTACAAATATGTAGAAGTTCTACCCTGTAGCACACTACCCTGAAGTACTGGGTGCCATAGATGTGTGTATGTATATTTATATATATATATATATATATATATATATATATATATATATATATATATATATATATATATAAATAACTGAAGGCACCACCCGGGGAACAGGGAAGGGTGTATGTAAATAGAAAGGGCTTCCACTCTGTTAACTGCCAAATCATGAGTAATGCTAAAATAATCATCTTGAATGTGTATGCTGGCAACCCAGGCAGTTACCACAACTCACATATCTGGCACACCTCACAACTGTACCACATGTTCACCAGGGGTGATATTCCACAGGGTCATTTACTGGGGGATGCAGGTTGTGCACTGGTACTGTGGTTGATGAGGCCCATTAGTAATGCACATACAACCGCTGAAGAATGCCATAATGAGGCACATGCTCAAACCAGAAATATTACAGAGCATGTGTTTAGGCTGCTGAAGTAACAATTCTGGTGCCTAGACACATCTGAGGGAGCGCTGCAGTAGAATCCACATGCATGTACTGAAATCTTCACCATTTGCACCATGCTTCATAACATCATCCTGAGAAAACAGCTTCAGCAGGATCAACAAGGGAAAGGGCCACACATCCCACTACCAATGGCAAGTTCACCACAGCCACATGCAGGTGAGGATTCAGAGGGGGAACCGGCAGCTACTGTGGGTGTAGTCAGATTTAGGAGTGCTCGATATGCCCTCACATTGGCTAAGAGGCAATGCATATCACACTCACTCACCACCTTCTACTTCTTCTTCTTTCTGCTTTTCCCAGTTAGGGGTCACTACAGCGGATTACCTGTCCGCTTATGATTGGCAGTGGAGTTTTACGGTATCGAGTTGCCAGCCTGGTACCCAACCTTCCACAGAAGGCACACACATGCACACACTCACACCTAGGGCCAATTTAGAGTGTCCAATCCACCTACAGCATGTCTTTGGGATGTGGGAGGAAACCGGAGCACCCGGAAGAAACCCACATGACCACAGGGAGGACATGCAGACTCCGCACAGAAGGCACCCCAGCTGAGGATCAAACCGGAGAACCTCTTGTTGTGAGGCAGCAATGCTAACCGCTGCACCACCGTGGCCACTAAAACCTTTATTCTGTGCACATACATATAGTAACATTGATGCCAGGCAATGGTCATAACCCTTACCTACCCATGTAATGGCTGTGTACTCATAAACCTGGAGTGTTAAAAAACAGAATTGTGTAATAATACAAATGAATAGCATATGCTTGCATGTTGTTACTTGGTAATGGAAGTATGTAAAATGTGGGTGATTTGTACAGCAATTACTTCAACATGTGACAGCAAAGACTTATGTGAATACATGTGTCCTCTATCAAGTAATAGGCCTCAGGCATCAAAGATTCACACATTCATACCTCTCAAAAGTACTGATGGTCAATGAATGCCCTCAGTTTGGCCTCATATGTTTGTACTGGAAAATCATTAAAGAGAGAAATGAATGAGACACATTTCAGTTTCAGACTTCATAACCCTCAGAAGATTCTTAAAAATAGTGATGCAAAAACTATTTTGATTTTATCAACTGTCTAACTTTGTAAGATCAAAATATGTCAAAAGTATAATTATCAAAACAACATCACAAACATAGATATATTAAGCACTAAATCAGCTATGCACCCTGAGCATCAAACACAAAGCTTATGCAGTCCTGAATCCAAAAGATAGAAAACAAGGATATGGCACAGGCACAGTTATCATGACTTGCACAGGGTGTTGTGTGTGTGCGTGCGTGTGTGTGTGTGTGTGTGTGTGTGTGTGTGTGTGTGTGTGTGTGTGTGTGTGTGTGTGTTTTCTGTGTGTGTGTGTGTGTGTGTGTGTGTGTGTGTGTGTGTGTGTGTGTGTGTGTGTGTGTGTGTGTGTGTGTGTGTGTGTGTGTGTGTGTGTGTGTGTGTGTGTGTGTGTGTGTGTGTGTGTGTGTGTGTGTGTGTGTGTGTGTTTTCTGTGTGTGTGTGTGTGTGTGTGTGTGTGTGTGTGTGTGTGTGTGTGTGTGTGTGTGTGTGTGTGTGTGTGTGTGTGTGTGTGTGTGTGTGTGTGCGTGTGTGTGTGTGTGTGTGTGTGTGTGTGTGTGTGTGTGTGTGTGTGTGTGTGTGTGTGTGTGTGCGCGCACTTGCTTGACATTAGGGACAGCATTTTACACTAACATATGGGGCACTGCTATTACTATTTTCATCTCACCAGACTCTGCTGATGTCATCAGCTATAGCTGATTTTTGTATGTGCAGTATTCCAATCAGGCAGGTTCAGAGACTGGTCTGAACACCAGGCACACTTCACATCATCCTATGTGATACAGATTACAGTGACACGGCTTTCAGTCTATCCATATACATCATGGCATGGTTTGTAGGCCATGTATTTTCTTGGTGAGAAACTCATGTGGTCTCTCCAGCTGCTGTAGTTGTCTGGTGAGGTGCATGCAAAAGGGAGCATTATACTTTATTAGTGTTCTAATGAGAGTCGAGTACAGTGCTGTTGTAACATCCTCAGATCTGGGTATATTGGCCTGACTTAAAGATGCACAACATAGCCTTTCCATGCCACTGCGGAAGCTTGGTGGTCAAAGTTCAGATTGCTATGTGTGTTCCCATGTCTTGCACCACTGGGTTTGAGCAAAGGGTGAGTGTTGTCAATGCTGTAATTAGCAGGGAATTCAACTTTTCAGAAGGCAAAAATAGTGACACATTTTTGCATTTATTTGTAGACTGTGTGGCTTTGGCACCAATCATTTGTCTCTGTCAGCCCATCATGTAATATGTTAACATCATTGCTGGACTCAATGAAAGCACCCAGTATCCAATAATCAGCAAACTTGGTAAGCCAAAGGCTGTAAATGTTAGCCTGGTCTGTTGAGAAATAGATTCCAAACAGAAAAGAGCCCAGCACAGATCCTTGGGGTATGCTAATGGTGACAGCTCTACTGGTAGAGATTGATTCACCAACTTTCACGGTATGTGTTCTATCAGTGAGCCATTTGGTTAACCATCTACTGACGTAAGGGTTAAAATCTATCTGGGAGAGTTTCTAAATGATACCTGAGTAGAGGATTTTGTCCATACCCTAGGCCAGATCAAGTTAGACAATATGCGCTGTCTTATCTTCATCCAGGCCTATCACACAGAATCAGTGGGTGATGACAACATCACAAATCACCTATAGCATGACTCAGACGATCTACCTACCTTACACTGTTGGATCCATCCTTCAATACACCCTGTAGATGGAATATATTTCTGTACAAGGCTATACATCAACATGCATCAATTTGAGTGGGGGAGGGCATCTGATGCATGAATATATAGACATATCCTGACTCAACTCATCTGTGAAGTAGACTAACATGTAATCGTGGACGTTTTCTAAATGGACACTAGTAATATCCCAGTTGTGTGCAATAGACATGTGTGAGTTGTTAATGCTAAATCAATGTCTGTTTCATCTGTTAGATGTCCTCAAAGAGGTCATTGATGGCATGCATGATGACAACACTATTATCCTGTAGAATTTGACCAGGCCAAGATATATGACACAAATACACAGTGAGATATTCACTCAGCACTGTCAGATGTGGCCATAAACACCTACATCACCAAATGGGTAGACCACTGGATCATATATATGGCATCTCAATATGGTGAAATTTGTGAAGTGATCTTTATCTCAAGTCCAGTGATCAGGTCCATACATCGGTGCTGCCTGCTAGGCTCTTTCCAGTCCTTTATTTAAGTCACAGATGTCAAGAATGACATACACATCCTGTGTCAAACAGCTGTGTGGAGGACTACAGATTGTGGGCAATCATTGACTCCAGCTGAGATATTATTATAATACAGGCAGTATCAACACACAACAAATATTGCTGCCACAGCCATGGCAACATATGAGATTAAACAAAAAAAAATGGGAGGATTTGTTACAATATGAAAACAAACACACAACCCATTGATAACATAGACATCACACCCTACAACCAGACCAAGTGGTTTGTGACCTGTATCCTCGGGTAGATGGCATGTGGAACGGCCACCAGCATGTGGCCACAGTGCTAACTACTCCCTTGTATGCAACACAAGTATTAAGTATGTGCAGGACATCCACATCAAAGGCCATAATACCTCCATACTTCACAGTCTTCATCACACCAATAACTGAGTACAATGCACCCTTCTTCATGTACTTCCAAACACATCTTCCAGTGATGTGTATCTGAAGTGTATCATCTTTGTTGAGCTGTCGCACATCTTATTGGTCATACCTACTGTAGGTATTCTTTTTGCTGCATAAACATTACTGTTTGATGGTGTGGAACCCTCCTCAAGGTGCTATATCAGATGCATGTGTGATACCTGTTCCAGTGATGCACAAAGAACATACATAGCTGTTTGACAACATTGATGGCATGGGTTACATTTGTGACAGTGTGGTTTGTGCTAAATATATTTACATATATATATATATATATATATATATATATATATATATATATATATATGTGTGTGTATGTATGCCATGCACATGCACACCAGTCAGCTAGCCTATATTGATCATAATGTCACATACAGGTATAGCAGTGTTCCTCTTAACACTTCCAGCAGATGTTACAGTGTCATGATGGTGTGCTTGATTACCCTCATAGATTGCTGACATGTCATAATAGTTGTACAGTTGTGGTTATGCAGAACCAACTTTGATCACTCCAAATCACTAATGCTATGTCAGAGATATGGGATTATTGATGGCATTATTCTGATATTGTCCATGAATGTGTGTGCTTCTGTTTTCTGTAGTCCATTAGCCTTTAACTGTGTCTTACTTGCTGGAGACCTCTGCTGACATTGCAGTCATATTCAAGCAAATCAGTCTGCACAGTTTCACAATATGCACCCAACCCCAATTGTGTATAACATCCCTGATAGATATCTTCTCCATTGTTTATGTCAGGATACTTATATCACAAAGACATCTTCTCCATTCTTATGTCACCTTGTCTGACAATCACATAATATACATTCTCATAGAGCAGTACTGTACCATGCTGATATGTGATTAGTGTTCCTGCTACAACTGTCTTCCATTTACATGCCCTCATCTGTTGTACATTATGATGTTTCACCCATCTTCTTTCCCTGTCTTCATTCCTACAATTCATGTGTGTGCCCCTATTCAATATGCACACTTCCCCTGACTTTTTATTTTACATGGTAGTCCATGTAACATTACAGATCATTTGCATAACTTATGTGCAGAGTGCCTGGAATGTGAGCCCACAATACTCTGCACTATATACACTATTTTGTAATGCGTTTGAACCATATACCTTGCTATATGATAAACTCTGGTAATCACTGTGGCATTCCATGCAATCCCACTAACCTAGTTTGCTCACAGGTAAACAGGTCTGCTATCCGTGTTGCTTTACATGGTTTCTTGTCCGGCAACACTATTGCCGGTCATGAAACTGCACTTATTTATGTTTAAATGTGGTGCATGGCATGAATATGTAATTACTGCTGCAGCTTACTGCGCAAACATGTAAACTCTATGTAGGCTTTGCAGAAAGCCTACAATGAGTTCATTGAATTCTGCAGTGGGTGTTTTTTTTTTTATTTCAAAATTTACAATAAAATGGTTCCCAATGTCTTTGTTTTCAAGCTATAAAGAAACTGAGCTATAATAACACATAATCCAATATTATTTTCTTTGGAAATGTCATATTATAGTAAATCTAAGACCCCCAAATTTCTGTTGCTCTGAGCAACTGAATTATAAAAGTTACTTTCTAAATATATATATATATATATATATATATATATATATATATATATATCAATTATCTTTAATATAGGACTTTTTTACAAAAGGACTGAACTATTCTATTTGTCTGATCATTGATTTAGTTGTTTTAAATAGAGCAACCCTGGGATTCAGAATTGCACTAGGCCAACCACTGTTTATCTACAGGGTATGAAAAAGCGTAAAGCTCATTAAGACTTAGCATAGAAGAAAAGCAGTGTGAACAGCAAGCTATTAAATATCCCAGTTGTGGTCAGAAGATGGGCTACAATGTAAGCACATAACCCTAAGTATCAGCTGCAGTATACAACAAGAAAGTTTAATAAAACTGGTGTGTGCACACCCCTCAAAACTGTCCTGCATGTGCGCATGTGCAAAAGAAGCCGAAGGATGGGAAAGGCAGATAACCACTGTAAAGGGCCAATACAGTGTGTTTTCATCTATATTTGAACAAATTAAAGGGTGGAAATAGGAGTATAGGAAATTATGGAAAGGGAAAGCAAGCAGAGGGAAGTACAGATGGGAATGCTAAGTAATGACTAGGATGGTGATGGGGAAAGGATGGTAACATTTTTTTTTAGGATAGGCACTCATTTTATGTAGATAAAGAGAAGGTACATTGAGGAAAGAAGTAAAGTTGCATGAAGCTAAGAGGGCTAGGTTAAGTAGCAGGTGGACATGAACAAATATAGAAGACAGAAAAAAATGACACAGGGATGTGATGACACACTGATGGAGGGGAACACAATGGACTGGAAAACATCAGACAACCAGATCCAAGACAACAGTGATTGGGAGGACTGGACACCAAACAAGAGTGGGCATAAACACAAGGGAGGTGAGCACTGAGATGGGGGCTAGGCTGAGTATGGCCAGTACTTCCTCTCTGTGTGGGAACCAGCTTTTGATCAGACTCCACGTTTGAAACCCTCATCACTGGACTCTGGCTGTGATGGCAGTGTCACTGTGGGGCAGGATCATGACTCTACAAGCTGCAGAAAAGTCATTACAGGTGGCAAATGTGGCCATCCAGATGCTGGTCTACCAGTTCCATGACTGCCTCAGCTTCCAGAGTTATATTTTGAGAGATGGCCTGTGTCGCTCATTACTCAGGATGTAATAGGCAAGACTTCCTGGATTCTGTTCAAACAGCTTTATTATGTACAAGCACATCAGAATTGAGGCTTAATAACATTAACTTAGATAAAATTATATACAAACTAGGTATTACACTCATACATGCTCACTCTCTGGCTGCATTCTCAAAATGGCACTAAAGCTAGCATGTGTTTGCTATTTATGTGCATGTTCAGTCCTTGAAATGCTTCTTAAAGATACAGCACACATGCTCTGTTTTACATCCTCCGTCTTTGAGAAATAGGTTATGGAATATTGACAATATCAGTTGATATACAATCAATACAAATAATTTTTGTCATGCAGTTATACAGAACTAGATACACATATATCAGTGGCGGATTTAGGCATGGGCCTCTTTTTAAACTTTCTTTTCTTTCTTTTTTTTTTTTTTTTTTTTTAATCAGGTGCATCTTCCAAAAGAATCTCTCACCAAATGCTCCTAGTACATCAGAGATGCAATTGGAGGCTGTAGTCAGATGATTTTTTTTTTTTTTGACAATTCTCCTCCAACTGCATCTCCATTGTAATTTAGGCACGTTGCTGAGAGCAGTGAAGTATTGTTGATTAAAAGTTTAGTTAACCTTTTGCCAGAAGATCCAGTTTGAAACTAAAATAAAAATACCAAATGACCCTGAAACTGGCCTTTGAGTGTGAGGGAGTGATCTGCATCGAGGTAATTTGCTAATGATTTTATTGAATTACCAATTCAAGGTGCCAAAGAAGCCGTGCAGTTTTCTCCTGACAGAGTATATGCAGTTGAGTTCTCTACAGTCTGTAACTGACCGCAAGTAGTGATTTTAGTTCTCCCTTAAACTAGTTTTTGCACAGGCTCAATCTCTCTTCATTAAGTGCAAGTTAACTGACTGTATCCAAATCACCTCCCTTAGTGCAACTCCCAGTAATTTACAACTTCTCAGCCTTTTTGATATGTCATATACAGCCCAACTCCTTTCATGAAAATAGTAAATAGTTCTACTATATTAATAATTCTGATGAAATCCAACCGGGTCCTAACTTTTAAAGGAAATGTTTGACTACAGCATGGAAGGTTAAACTCCCATGCATCCCCCTGCCTACCTTAAACCTCTGACTTGGTACCGCTGGCAGAAGTTACAGGTCCAAGGGAGAGGATGGCTTCGACAGTTACGTGTTACTGTTAGACAATCGAGGGCTATAAAAACACTGAGCCGAGCTCCGATCACTTTTGTTCTCAATGCAGAACAAAGTCAGGATGTGGGGTTTTGCATGAACCAACAGATTGGCAAATACATGCTTCTTCTGTCCATTTTCTGTAAGGCAAGAAGCCTTCCAGTCAATACCCAAGAGAAAGGCTTTATATCCCTGTTAAACACCAAAGACTCCAGCTACAAAACTAGCCTGGGGAAGTGCCAAGCAACACAACTACTGCAAGGACAGCACCAACGGAAGTGTTCCCGACAACACTGATAAGTAGCTACATGCAAAACAGATATAAAGAACTGCTGTAATGGGTTTTGCACAGTTATATAAAGTAGCTTTTAATATATCTTATATGGTTGTCTGTTTAAATATGTAAATGCAGGCTGTATGCAAAACCATTACAAAGCATTGTTAAATTAGTTGCAACACATCATTAATTATTTCCAGCACAGCTCTCAATGAATCAGGGACAAATCCAGAAATAATCAAGGACCCTTTTAAAATATTAGTACTGTTAACTTCAGACATAGGCAGAATAACAGAATGTGAATTTTCTGTAGTATTATTAAATGTAATTCACCACCTTTGTTCCAAAAGTCACCAGTTTTAGGAGGGGAGAGAGAGAGAACTACATCTGGAATCAAAATGGGGGACATCCCTGAAAATCACTAATAGTTTTAGAGGTATGGACAGCATTTGCACTTTTACATAAAGTAACACCCCCCATCACACAGTCACTCACATAGTTATCTTATAACTATAGATAGACCCCCGTATTCATGATGCCTGTGCCAGGCGCCAGCTAGGCGTATGTGGGATAATGCCAGATATGTCCGCTGAGTAATTCAGGTATGATCCAACTCCACATGCACTACTGGCGTATGCCAGATCTACGCAGCCCTCGGCATAGGTATGCAAATCACCCCATGTGCAGTGTCGCACCATGCTAATGAAGGCATACAGCAATTCATGAAGTGGCGCAGGCATAGCGCAAGCCCATGGAAATGTAAACCAAAAAACACAGTTTATATTTTCCCATACAGAACATCGAAGTTATGGAAGCAGACTAGACTCATGTATTACAAAGTTAACATATGCCAATGGCGAAATACAAAGCCAATGGCACAAGAAAAGATGTACAGCACCTACAAAACAACATTTAATGTCATGTCCACAGTAACGCACAGTACAACCACAGGGCATGTGTGTGCAAACAGGAATACAAAGGAAATATATACAAATGTCATAAAATCGCAATGTAAGAAAAATTGGGATTGCACCATAATATGCAATGGTAGGCATGGCACACCACAAGCAAGGTGCAAGGGTTGCCAAAGGTCCGCGACAGTGTTCGGCACTGTAACTATGAATTAGTAGTCAATGCCATGCAAATGAGGCAGGTAATACTGAATCACAAACGTCTCGCTGGATTAAGGAAGTACCTGACGGTGCAGCGCTATAACACCGAAGAGTGTATCAGAGGTGATACATGACATCAGCAGAGGGGTGTGCCACCGTATC
The DNA here is from genome assembly GCF_019279795.1 of Protopterus annectens. NCBI lineage: Eukaryota > Metazoa > Chordata > Ceratodontiformes > Protopteridae > Protopterus > Protopterus annectens. Next base: position 174,597,369 of record NC_056726.1, read on the forward strand.
AGTAAGCACATTGGAGTAATGCAAATCTGGCCTGACCATTGCTAAGCAAAGCTGCAGGACAGGGGTGGGAGGAAGGTATAGAACTGTTTAGCTGAGAGCACACATGGTGCCCGAAGGCGCATGTGTACGGGGATGAAATTGTGCCCGAAACCCGGTAAGTGGATGCACGTGCCATGAACAATAGCACAAACAGGAAGGTCAGGGGAAGAAAAGAAGGAAATGCCAAAGCAGGGTAACTGGCGTACTAATGAGCAATTAACACCAATCAACTCACGGCGGCCAATCGACGGCAGTAGACAAGCCTGCATGCAGAAATCTGCAAAACAGGATAGGGGAGGCATAGGATTGCAAAGAAAGGAGGGGAGGACTTGGAATGCAAAGATGGGAGAACTGTCATTGCAGAGCAAAACAAACCCACAGTAGACCAGCAATAGCACACATTATGCAAGATAAGCCAAGTCTAGGAAAGTACAAATGAAAGCAGGCTGCTGGATGCATGCCAGCAAATGGTAGGTGTAACGTGCACAAATGTAAACGGAAGGGCAGGAGGTAATTCACGGCATCCAAATGTAATGCAACACCAAAGGCAGCACAATAGTGGTTCCATTAATAAAACACAGAAGATTCCCTGTAGCCACAATCGTACATACCATACACACCCTATGACATCATCAGTGTTCACAGCAAAACAGTATAAAGTGTGAAAGCACCCAACACACACCTGTGTATTCCCAAACACTGCACCATAGGTGTAAACAGATGAGGAACTTTTAAAATGTACATGTTGGGAGCTGCCATAGCTATGATTCATCAGCATGTGTTACAGACTGAAGGTGTTGTGTGGGATGATGCCAACAACCACAGTAGGCCTTGGAGGAGGAGAAGAGTGTTCAGACCAAGGGTAACCTACCAGGGGCTACATGATCTGGAGATAGTAGAGTGTTACAGGGTGGACAGGGACATCTTACAGCAAATAGTAGAGCTGTGCCGGCCATGCCTGAGAACCAGAAATAACAGAGGGGAACCCATCCCAGTGGACACAAAGGTGTGTGTAAGCTTGCAAATACTAGCCAAAGGTACCTTTCAAAGGCCAACTGGAGATATAATGGGGATCTCACAGGCATTGGCATCCAGGGTACTACACCAGTTCCTGGATGCCATGTTACCACATGCCAATGAGCATATATACTTCCCCTAAACTCAGGAGGAGTTGGCCAGTAATATGCGTCACTTCCACCATGTGGCAAACTACCCGGAGGTACTGGGTGTGATAGACTGCACGCACATACAAATCAAGTCACCACCTGGTGAGTATGGTAGGTGCTACATAAACTGCAAGGGATTCCACTCCATCAACTGCCAGGTCGTGTGCAATGCCCAGGGCATTATCATGGATGTGTGTGCTGGCAGCCCTGGAAGCTACCACGACTCCCATATCTGGCATGCCTCACAGCTGTATCAGGTATTTGTCAGGGGTGACATCCCACAAGGCCAACTTGTGAGGGATGCTGGCTATGCATTGGAGCCATGGATGATGACCCCCATCAGAAATGCACACAGACCAATGCAAGAACGCCATAATGAGGCACATGCACAAACCAGAATCATCATAGAGCATGTGTTCGGGATGCTGAAATCACGGTTCCGGTGCTTGGACACATCTGGTGGAGCCTTGCAGTACTCTCCAGGCACGTGTGCCCACATCTTCATAGTATGTGCCATGCTACATAATATGATCCTGTGGAAACAGCTGCAGCAGGGTCAAAATGGGGGAGGGCCTCACAGCCCAACTGCAATTGCCAAGGCCAACACAGGCACAGAGGGATCCAGGCCACGGACACACTGTGCCAGCCCCAGTAGGCAGACAGAGGCATGCCCAATATGCTTACGCCTTGGCAAAGAGGGAATGTATAGCACATACCTTGACAGTTTAGGCTCCCACGGACTGACACACCTCCCCACCTGCACACACAGTAACATGGATGGCACACAAACACGACTACCTGTAAATTGTGATGTATAGGTGGCCCACTGTGGAATCCTACATAGGCAGCCCTCAAACATTGTACACACAACAGCCATTGGAACATGGAAATGTCAACACCTGAACAGTAGATGCGCCTATCAGCATCTGTCGGTGCTGTGTATAGGTTCTCAGGTACATCGGTAGGTACATGTCAGATTGTCAGAGGCAAAACACCAAACGTGGCAAACAGTGACTCCCATCGCCACAACATCGAGTAAGCAACTGTCTCAGAGGCAATCACAGGAGCACATGTGTGTAAGCACTGTCCTACACACACTCATCATGGATTCCCCGCTGCATTACTGAGGGGCTCCACAAAATGTAATCATGGATGTTGTGTCAAGGCAGGGGATGTACCCATGACAGGCATTCATCACCCCAGCATGCTGCATCCACGGTCATATGAAGGTGTAGCACATTATCGGGTGTAGCTAATTGTGATACACATACCCAATGCCAAAGTACAGCCAGTAAACATCACATGGACATACCATTAACTGGACTCATCAGTTTGTAAACTAACGGAGTTATCCATGTGAGTGTAGTGTGGAGTAACTGCTGTAGTGTACTTCACATACAAAATGACATAATATGTGTACAACCCCCAAATGTCCAAGTGGTACATGTAGTGACTGTCATGCATGTTCCCGGTCCCACGTCCTGCAAGGGATGTAACGTAATCCCGACGGCACGGGTAATGCATTCCGGATGCAGGTCATCAGAATATGTGTAGCACACATTAACGGGAATAAGCGTTGCCCATAGCTGGTAAGCGATGTTTAAATATGACTATAAGGATATGCGCGAAACAGGGCTAAGCATCACCGACCACTGCGCAGATCATGGTCAGTGATGTACAGAACAGGTGAAACCAGCATTAGTCACCCCTGAACAAATAGCACCTGCTCTGAAGGGTAAAACAACCACTGCCAGGAGTGGAACAGGCATTCATGTATACAATCACCCAACACTATTGCTAGGCAAGATGTACGTATGGTAGGGTTGCCACAGTTCAAATGACCAATGTGGGACATACGCCAGATGTCTGCAGGATGACACATATACCCGGCCAGTACAAAAACCAGAACGTCAGTGTTTTGCATAGATAAAAAGCTTATTCTAGTAATGGTCGTAGGTAAGTGTTCCGTGTCCTGTAACATGTAAGTGGGTCAGATACAGAATAAGTGTTTTATGCAACTATTACATAAACTATAGGGAATATGTTTGTCCCAAAGTCACAGGACATTTGCTATGTTCACAAATATTTCTCAGGACACAACTGCACAAAGAGGGACTGTCCCTCGCAAAGTGGTCCAATTACAACCATACTAGACCGATTGTACAGGTGATGTGGTACGCTGCACATCTTAAATGCCTGTGCACAGCTAGTGGAGGTGTCAGTGACGTGTACCTCATAAGATGTGTTGAACATGACATCTGTGTCATACCATGACAGTAGTCACCTTTACAGATTCCACTGACAGTGACACCAGGCCACAGATACTGTACTTTTCCCCTGCTGCCATAGGATATCACTGTTAGCTGTGCACCTTGTGTGCATGGTACATCAATGTCATGTGTGAAATGGTGACGTGACAGGTCCGCTATGTGTGGACATGGTTGCCAGGCAGCTAACACTCTGTAGTCATCATCCAGAGGTGTCATCTGTATGTCCTCCAGTGACCTGTCACATGACACAGAATGGTTTGGTGTGTATACACCTCAGCATCGTAGGTCACAATCCACAGGTATGTCATGGGTATGCATGCAGTTCTGGATATGCAATGCGTACATATCATGCACTGTTTAGCAATAGAGACGCCTCATGATGCCATGCAATGGCACAGTGTCTGTACTTCACACTGTACAGCAATGTAGATGGCTCACAGTCCCCTACCATGCCCATGCACATTTGCTCAACATGCATTCTATCTGTAGGGCATGTGGACAACACTGCAATGTGATACCCAATACGACGCTGTACATGTGTCAGGACACCATTGTGTCAGGCATGCATGCATGTTAATGCACACGTCAGCAGATTACATGTCAAGGTCACGTCAGCCATGTGTACTGTTAACCTGTTCTAGTCCACATGGTGTATCACAGGGATGCATGCATACTACCATGATCGTGTGAATTGCATGGATAATGATATGACACCTGCCTGCTGTAGTGTGCATTCCAGGGGGTATGCTTACAAACACTATTGATGTCTGAGCTGCATGCTGTCAGCTGTATCACAAGCATGCTGCATGCCATCTGTCATATCACATGCATGGTGTGTCAGTGTGTGTGTGTGTCAGTGTGTGTATGTGTCAGTGTGTGTGTGTGTGTGTGTGTGTGTGTGTCAGTGTGTGTGTGTGTCTATTGTAATTTAGAGTCTTTCTTTGCATTCACAGGTGATGTAGGTGTGTTGCCCTCCTGCGGTCCATCTGATAGTGTCCCCACAGATGCTAGCAGTGATGAACATATGCATGAGGTACAGGCAGGGATGTCAGGGGCTGAATCTGTGCCAACGGTTGCCATCCCAGCTATGTCCCCCTCTTCCCCGCAAACAGTTCAGCTGCCAACACATACCGCATCAACAGTGGCCATAGAGGAAGGACAGTCAGTGTCTGTTAGAATTGAACAGGGATATGTGGTGGCTACAGAAGGTGTGTCTCCACACCATCGTGGCAGTGTACTGACTGCAGATGTGCCACACAGGCATGTGGCCGGTGCTGCTCGTAGGAGGACCTCTGGCAGACATGCACCTGCAGGACATAGTGCAGCAGCTGGAATCACCAGACGCATGTTCCAGACTGTAATGATGACACAGGCATGTGCCGAATGGCAGAACAGAGAAGGGCAGAGGCTGCAGAGGGCTGCTATCAGTACCCTAAACAACAACATCCAGGCATTGGCAGGTGCTCAACAGCAGATTGCTGATGTTCTGGACAGGCGATTGGGTGACATGGTCAGAATCCTCGACCGTGGCATGGCAGTCCGCAAGCGTGAGCTGTCTGTGCTGGAACAACTGGTAGGGGTGAGGCGTAGGCCACGTGGACGTAGGTCAGCTACACCACCTAGTGCAGGTCAATGTGAGAGTGCCACCTCACATGGCCACTCCCATAGTGTCGGTAGCAGTAGCAGTGCAGCTGGTGCTGCGCTGTCCACACCAGGACACAGCAGGCCACATGGACGTGGCCCTGGATGTTCCCAGCGGGGTCATGGTTCCAGTGGCCATGTGTCGTCAGACAGTAGCCATTCTGTACCTCTTCCTGGTAGTGCCCGTGCAACCCTTGTCAGGCACAGGACACGTGGCCATGGCCGGTCACAGTGAGCTGTACAACCTGGTCTGTACAATCTGGAGCTGTCGATAATACCCTTGTGTCGGCCTCACAAATGACAGAACTGTGTGCATGCATACACGCACACAGCAAACACAACTGTAGGACTCCACAACACCCACATGCATATGGAACAGACATGTCCATTCAAATCACCGGCCCTTGCCCACACACATGATGTCATCCATTGATGCAGCCTATGCCACTGGCAAACAGTATCACCCTGTGCATATGATGAAGCCTGTGCCGCATCCCTGCCATCCACACCATCTGTGTAGGGATATGCTCAAATGGTCTGATGCACAGGGTGAACAGAATAGTGAGAGGTGTATCTAACATTACTTGTGTATGCATATTGAGGGATGTGTATGTTGCATTGGTTGTGTGTGAATACTGAGAGCAGGGATATGCTCAAATGGTCTGATGCACAGGGTGAACAGAATAGTGAGAGGTGTATCTAACATTACTTGTGTATGCATATTGAGGGATGTGTATGTTGCATTGGTTGTGTGTGAATACTGAGAGATGTGTATGTGACATCAGTGGTGTACTGTCGACATGCACCAGTCATACCATGTAGTCCAGGTGAAGCATGCATTGTGATATGTTCACAGTATGTATCTCGGTTACAACAGTAACAGCATGTTGGTAATGATGCCCTGGTTCCCTCCTATGGTGTACTGGCATGTGCCTACAGGTAGCAGTGTTTACAGTCCCCCATGTATAACTGTGGAGTACTCACAGGCATGCATGGCAATATCTGCATGCTAAACGTACCCTCAACCTGACTGTTGGAAAGTCGAACATGACATAGATGTCCGCACATATGCTGCACCTGAAGCATGTGGTCAGTTGAACAGGCTACAGCGGACAGAGACGTGACATACATACCAGGAAACATTACAGGTATGTTGACATGGTGCAGGGGTTGTACACAGTGGTCTGGCCAATGATGACGTTAGAGGCCACTTGATAGCATGAGGCCACACTGTGTAGCAGTAATACCCTGTCACAGTACAGGAACATGGCCACATTCACGGGGTCTACAGCACTATAACGCACACCCCATAGTGTTGAGGTGTGGACCCTTGCCTATGTGGTCATCACCCTCGCAGTACTTTGCACCCACACGACATGGCACAGAGAAGGAACATGCACAGGTAGCCAGTACGGCTGGGACCGATGACATCAACAGGGTAGTAGACTGCATCACCATGAGGGGTTAGTCACCATGAGGGGTTAGTGATCCTGTTTTCACTGTATGGTAGCATACACCCTCACACCAAGCACCAGACAGCCATACATACATACATACACACACACACACACACACACACTGTGGTGACCAGAAATGTGTGTACGGATAGCCGATGTGTGTGATGCACCACACCTGCCGACATCATGCTTTCCACGCTGCAGTATGTACAGATCTCTACAATGGTGTACAGGGATGTGTAACAACTGGGACGTAATCCCCACCATATGTGGCATATGTGGTCACACAAGCAGACACACATGGCAGTGCTGGGAATGATACACCTGCCATATGATGAGACGTTTGATAGACATGCAGCGGTATTGTCCGCATTATGTGTACCAACGCTATGTCTGGCAATTGTGTTGCTATATGCACACGGGAGGATGTAAGTGTTACAGGTGTCACATGACATACAGTTGGTAACACCTGACTGCTGTGTATGCATTATGTCATCACCATCAAGTAACAGTGACATAGCGTACTGTTTGCACATGGCATGGTAGGATGGCGTGTGACACACCTGTGAGCCATACCCGGCACACATACATCTACACAGGTGGATCACCACTTTATGTAAAACATCCCTCCATACGTGATGTACAACCAACCGTACCCCTCCATACATGATGTACAACCAACTGTACTGTCTGTATGTCACCATATACAGGTGTCAATGATGGGGCTGCATTGCAACTGCATGTTGTAGTTAGACACAGCTGTGTTACGAACATTGGCCACTGCACATGCATGGTTGCTGCATGCACAGTACAGATTGTACATGTGTGTTGGTCCTACATGTGTCTACTGTAGCCATGTTTGTATGCATTGCTATTGGTGGACATGTGTGTTGACATACATAACACATGGACTGTGGTATGATATCATGGGTGTCATGGGCAACTGCTATAGGGAAATGTGTCCTCGGTCAACATTGCTATCTCCTGTACTGTGAGCATTCAACAGACATGGACCCACCTTCCATTTGCATGCGTATGATTGCTTAGGCCACTGTTCTGCATGGGGGACAGCAAAGGCTAAGCTATGTACATATGTGTTGTGTGTGTGGTCCATGCACACATCCACTACAATCACATGTATGACATATCCAAACATGTGTGTTCATTGGTGTACAGCAACACTCATCTGTCACAGCTGTGTAAGACCCAGGGCCCCTGGTATGTCTTGAGCTGACCTGGTTATGTATAGTGGTATCATTGCAATGCATAACACCTGTTGGAACCCTGCCAGTATATGTGTACTCTGCACAGTTGCTGTAGACCTCTGTGTAGTCCACTGGTCATTTGTCACACGGTGTTGTGGTAATGTATTGCTGTGTATTGCTGCAGCAACGACAAGGTGATGTCTCGAGGGCTACAGTGTAGACTGTGGTGTGTACGTCTGTGATCTGCACCTGTGACAGCTGTGATGGCAGCTGAGTTTGTAGTGGTTACTGCATGTGTGTGACCACCCTGTACGTGGGGACAGTTATACCTTACTGTGCCCTTCCGTGTTTAGACTCCGTCTGCATGCAGGATGGCCCACCCTGTGTGTGGGGACAGTTATACCTTACTGTGCCCTTCCATGTTTAGACTCCATCTGCATGCAAGATGGCCCTTTGCAACTGCTAAGTGTGTGAGCATGCCCAATAAGCCGTTGTGTAGATCGACACACAGTACAGTCCGAACGTACGTGTATTACTAAGCGTGTGGCCATGGCCAGTGACACCTTGTATCGGTGATGTCCCTCTGTGCATGGGCATGGCCATTGACATCCTGTATAGCCATGGTGGTCTTCCAGGCAACAGATGTCCATTTTCAACGTCACAATGGATGCCTACTGAGTACACACTGGTCGACTATCTTGAAGGGTGTACTGTCTGTGGCGCGTCCCGTGTCTATGTCTTGTTGTTGTAGTGCTCCGTAAATCTTACTTTGCCCAGATCACACCACTGCCATGTGTTTGTCTACATCTACCGTGGGACAGTAATATGTCTGTATGCTTTCAGACTGATCACTTGCTATACAATCCCTGTCGGCATCCTTGTCTTTGAGGATGATGACACGCACCTAGTAATATGCCTCTGGGAGTGCTGTGTTTAGTAATCTTGGTAGCACATTCTGTAAATGCATCATGCTGTAGTGTGATAGGGTAGTTAGGTGTATGTTCGACTCCCAGCCCTGCCAAGTGTGTGTGTGTGTGTGTGTGTGTGTGTGTGTGTGTGTGTGTGTGTGTGTGTGTGTGTGTGTGTGTGTGTGTGTGTGTGTGCACGCATGTGCATCCGCGTGCATGCTCCCGTCCACCTGGGGACTCAGTCATGCTTTTAGATGCCTCACACCACAGATATTTCCTACCAATGTCTTTGCCTTTGCGGATGATGACACGCGCCTAGATGCATGCCTCTGGGACTGCTGTATTTAGTAATCTCGGTAGCGCGTTCTGTAAATGCGTCATGCTGTAGTGTGATAGGGTAGTTAGGTGTATGTTCAACTCCCAGCCTTGCCAAGTGTGTGTGTGTGTGTGCGTGTGTGTGTGTGTGTGTGTGTGTGTGTGTGTGTGTGTGTGTGTGTGTGTGTGTGTGTGTGTGTGTGTATGTGTGTGTGTGTATATGCGTGCATGCTCCCATCTGCCTGGGGACTCAGTCATGCTTTTAGACGCCTCACACCACAGATATTTCCTACCAATGTCTTTGCCTTTGCGGATGATGACACATGCCTAGATGCACGCCTCTGGGACTGCTGTGTTTAGTAATCTTGGTAGCGTGTTCTGTAAATGCATCATGCTGTAGTGTGATAGGGTAGTTAGGTGTATGTTCAACTCCCAGCCCTGCCAAGTGTGTGTGTGCGCGCATGGTCCCGTCTGCCTGGGGACTCAGTCATTCTTTTAGATGCCTCACACCACAGATATTTCCTACCAATGTCTTTGCCTTTGTGGATGATGACACGTGCCTAGATGTACGCCTCTGGGACTGCTGTGTTTAGTAATCTCGGTAGCATGTTCTGTAAATGCGTCATGCTGTAGTGTGATAGGGTAGTTAGGTGTATGTTTGACTCCCAGCCCTGCCAAGTGTGTGTGTGCATGTGTGTGTGTGTGTGTGCGTGCGCATGCTCCCGTCTGCCTGGAGACTCAGTCATGCTTTTAGATGCCTCACACCACAGATATTTCCTACCAATGTCTTTGCCTTTGCGGATGATGACACACGCCTAGATGTATGCCTCTGGGACTGCTGTGTTTAGTAATCTCGGTAGCGTGTTCTGTAAATGCATCATGGTGTAGTGTGATAGGGTAGTTAGGTGTATGTTCAACTCCCAGCCCTGCCAAGTGTGTGTGTGTGTGTGTGTGTGTGTGTGTGTGTGTGTGTGTGTGTGTGTGTGTGTGTGTGTGTGTGTGTGTATGTATGTATCTATCTACATATATATATATATATATATATATATATATATATATATATATATATATATATTGTATATAGATATGTATGTTGGGATTATCACTTTTGAATGTATGTACATCTGCTATGGCTCTGTGAGAGTGCACATACTGTGTGCTGTAGTGATCGTGGGTTATACTTGTGTAGTGACCAGTTATTGTGTTGCTGGGTATTACACGGGCATTGGAAATAATGTTAGTACAGCACCTTTGAATGGTCGTATGCACATCTCTGCAACAGTCAGCAGTGGTTATTACATTGGAGGGTGAGTATGGCTCATATCCATATGTAGTAACTGACAATTCTATGCAACTCAGGTTAACATTACAGACTCACGTTTATCCACAGGTTGTGGTACAGATCCCAGGACTGTATGTGTATACATTGACAGGTGCAGGACTGGGTTAGTGTTGGATGCATGGAGGGGTGTCCATGGTCAGTAATGGCAATCTCTACAGCCTGGCAGGTATGATCTGTGACTGTCCCACAACCTCCTGTATATGGCTGACACATGCTGTACCTGTGTAGATGCAGACACACACACTTACCACAAACAGCTAGGGCTATTACATACACAAACCCATTGCATCACCATTGGGCCATGCAATAACCATTGTCCCTCACACACACATACCTACGTGTAAATTGGATGGCTCAATGACAGCTCTGGAAATGTAACACCACACCCTGTGCATATGATGTCACCTGTGCCACCACCTGTGATGTGTAACATTGATTCAGTATCAGGCTAACCTGGTGCTGATGCACACAGTGGCTTTATTCCACTGTATTGATGTTAGAATGCTGTTAACACAAAGTGTGTTACTTCCAGGTGTATATCAGCAGGCATGATGCATTGCAGCTATGACCATCAATGTAGCATAGTTTACAGCACTGTTAATTCTGTTGATGTATTCTCCATCCATGTGCCATTTCACTGATGTGTGTAGTATTGGCAGCATGTGTGTCTGAGTGTGCAGTACATGTGTGATGTGTGTAGTACACATGTATACATGCTTACAAATGCGTATACTGGCATACATGACATTACACGGGCTTCACCATTCATACACTAGCTTACTCGTTCTTCAACATGTGCACACGGGCTAACACGCGCACACACATACTTACTCGGGCATACTGGCGCGCACAGGCGCGGACACACTGTGGGCAGGTTTGCAGGTCACATCGGTGGTATCCATGGCATACTATCTTCTGCTCTAATAGTCTTCCACACCAGAGATCGCGGGAGGACAACTACTGTTTTATTGATATCCAATGGACAATAATGCCACTGGCTTTAGATTTGGACATTGGCATGTTTCTTCGACTGTATTCATACTGTATTTGCAGCTGTCATTGCTCCCTTTAGCAACATGCAGAACATTAATCGCCTAACATCTGGGTACATTTCTGCACATAACTCTGCTCTTGCATGGACAGCTTACTGTTTCATGTATCGCATATTTACATCATTTGCATAGCTTTCACATACAAATGGGGTATGTTGCAAATCCCAACATTGTCTGTGCAACGTTCGTGTTATGGCCGGTCTTGCACGCCCCTACAGGTGTTTGATGAATAGCTTGGCAGTCATCTTTCCTTGCTGTACTCTCACTCAATCCATACACGCTGGAGGCTTCATGTATCATGGCCTAGGCTTTGCTGTGTGCTATGTCTATTTGTGGTGTATGCATGACTGTGGGTATATCCCACTGTCATCATTGGTAAAGGTGACAGCCCTATAGGTATTTCATGTAGACTGCTGTGTCATTTGACATGTCAGCACATACCAGCGGCCAATACTGAACTTCCTACTGCAGCGCATTTCATACCTTCTGAGTTATCTTGCAGTCAATAATGCTGTTTCCTCAGACATGTATCTGTTTCTGATCATACCTCTCAACCTCCTAGAGCAAAAAATCTGTACAAAGCCTAACATGATGGGGGGATAAATAGGGGCGGATTTTAAATATTGCTCTTACAAACATAGATAGTTGACAGAATAATAGGTTTTGCAGTAGTATGACTTTTCTGAAGGATTTGGGGTCTTAAACTCAAATGTTTGTCATTTTTTAATGACTTCAGTTCTCGGGTATTTGCCAGAAAGGTACAAATTGTAAGAGGAGCACACCAAACATATGAGGCAAACATCTGCACATTCTGCGAAAATCTGTACAGTTGCGAGGTATGTTTCTGATACAGGATATCAATTTTCTTACACCAATACACACAATATATGGCGCCATCACAGGTCAGATGCCATTACATTCCTATTGCAGGACACACCCATCCAGAGGGTTGTATTCCTCAGAAAGGCCAACAGGTGCTTATCCACACTAATTATTCTATCATGTACCTCATGTGTACACCGGTATTTGTGCTTTCCGTCAGTGGCAGAGCTCACGTACGAGTATGGGGGACTGGACACTGTACCGGTGACACTGCATGACACCCTGAGGGACACGTGTCTTTTGAGTCTATTAACCTTCCCCATTGACTTTCACAGGGCATACGTTGTCATTCACATTTGTCGAAGTACATGCTTTTGACTTGACAATGTTTTGTCATTTGTCCTGACGTCTTTCTTCTCACCTGTCCACCTAGTATCACTAGTTCTGTTCATTTATTTAGGATGGGTTACCTTCATACCTCTCACCTGTACACATTATGGGTAAATGCCCCGAGGTTTGACCTATGATTTTGTTACATTTGTCATATTAATGTGCCTTTCCGGTAAATTACTGGCAAGGCATGATGGACTTTGAGGTTAGATAATAATGACTGACATTTCTATTTCATGATTACTAACCCTCATAACATTTGTATTCCTGAATACGCCATTATTCTATCAATGTTCTGACTTTGTCTGGGGCATATTTAATATAGTCCCTATTTGTATTTCATGTACTATACCTTAGTCCAGCTGTCTTATTCTGAAAGTTTGGCAGGTATGGTTACCATCTTGGTCGTACGCATGTCCATCCATGATAATCGCCTACATGACACTGATATAGGTCCCTACGTCTTCCCCCAATGGTTTAAACAATATCCAGCAGATGGGTTGAACCTTTTTGTAGAATATAGGTGTGTGCTATACCCACATAGGTATATTGATCACTCCCACGGGGCGTACCTAATAGATCTGTGCCAACCAACACCTAGGCCCATTTCTGCATACCCATGATTCCCATACCTGGCACCCCTCCACAGTACCCATTAGACATGTTTAATGTGAGCGATAATAAAGTGTGAAGACACTTCTAAGCACTCCCCACTCTCCGGATATCAGGTCGTACGTCATACATTCTATCGACCCATGTGTTATTACCCTTGTGCCTGCTACTGTTGCATGTACAGCTATATCATAGTTGCAGCTGTGACTTCTTTTGCATCGATGATGGTTTGCACTTTGTACGGGATCAATTTTTGGGGTCCTGCAAAGGACACCTATATTCATATTTAATGTGTAGAACTTGCAGGCCCTGTCACACTGGTACTTTCTGGGCAATGGTTTGGAAAGCAACAGTGTATTCACCTTTCATGCATGTCTGTCTGTCTATCCATAATAGCTATACCGCAACCTATTTATGTACATGTGATATATCTACAGGGACATATGTTTGTTGTGTATATATCTATTCATGTATTGTGTGTGTATAGATGTATATATATGTACATATATACATATGTCTGTACATTCCTCATTTCATAATTTGCTTTGGTTTAAGTCTGTGGATATATGTGTATATATATATATATCCATATCATACCTTTCAACTGTACAGATTTTCGCTGAATGTACAGCTGTTTGTCTCTTATCTTTGGTCCGTTTTTCATAACCTTGTGTCTATCTGGCAATTTAGTGGCATATCAATAAAGACTGACATTGGTAAATAATGACAAGCATTTCAGGTTATGACTTCATACCCTTCAGTGAATCCATGCTAGTGACACACCTGTTATTCTATCCACTTTCTATGTTTGCTAGGGCAATATCTGGGGATTGTCCCTATTTGTACCAGTTGTTTTCATGGCTTTGTCCGGTTTCATACTTTACAGGGTTAACAGGTATGAGCCATGTATATATAACGTGGAGAAAACAGCATTCATTTGCTATGCTGTGAGCGGATTACACACACGCAGGTGCACTTGCATATCCTTATTGTGGGTTAGATATGTTTAATAGATATTTGTGCTTACGTGGCCTTTCATAATTCTGACCGTAACAGTTACATATCTGTATTCCGGTTTATGGACTGATGCGAAACACACGTTCACCTTTACATATTTAAATGTGTGTACAGCATGAACGCATTCATTACACTTTAAAGTTATATGTGCAGTGGTCGTAGGTCAACCGGGACTGCATTCATGTTGGCCGGATGCCGGAACCACTATTCTATTGGTGTTCTGCATCATTGATATGCATACCCATAGTACTTAGCTACATCAACATACGCCTCACCGCTTCACTTACAACACAGGCATCCATTCTCCTGCTGGGAAAATCGTGGTACTACATATTACACATTCCCTATGGCCTACTGCTGTGGACCCCAGCTGCATTGTTAATCACTCCAAGGATATGCAGAACACCAAGGCATATAGTCCTGGCACATACAGGTCTTTGATTGTCAGGGTGTTCATGTAGTGATCTGGGTTTAGGCTTGTCCGCCTGGTGAATGGAACTTCCCTGGCTGAGTTCAAATATCAGACGAAGCATATGGATCAGGGAGTTTCTCCCTATTATGAATTTTTACCTGTGTTTATAGACACAGGTGTTTGGGCACCTGTCAGCAGCTTATTCTGTTGGCAATACATATTATGGGTGGGGTTGTTGCAGTCCATACTCCACGGTGAAGGGTGTTCTCATTCACATTTGACTATTATCTGTATTCAGTCATACATTGATTATTATTTTGGACAGGAAGTGACTACAGGTATGCAGTTGTACATTACACAAATGTGAAGGGTTGTTACTGTAAATATGTACAGACCATACCTCTCAGCCTCTTAGAGCACCAAATCTGCGCAAAACCTACATGATGGGGGGGCAAATAGGGACACATTTTAACTATTGCTCTTACAAGCTTAGAACGTTGATAGAATACTAGGTTTTGCATTAGCATGACTTTTCTGAAGGATGTGGAGTCTTAAACTCAGGATATTTCTCATTATTTAGTAACGTCAATCTTCAGCTATTTACCAGACTGGTGCAGATTGTCGGAGGCACACAACAACAATATGAGGCAAAACTCTGGTCATTCTGTGAATATCTGGACAGTTGAGTGGTATCGTATGGACCTCTGTAATACGCTGTTGTGTTCTGGCACAGCAGTAGCTCATCATTAAAGACTGAAGTCAGAACGTGCTGACAGAAAGTTGGGTTTCAGACTTCATACTCTGGACATTAATGCCAATGTGAAAACTGTTATTCTATCATATTTCTATGTTTCTAAGAGCTATCTTTACAAATTGTCCCTGCTTTTGGACCTTTGTCTCACTTGTATTCACGGCTCTGTCCAGATATCTTGCTCACATAGGTTGACAGGTATGGTCGGTCATGCCTGCACACAGTCAGTGTCCCTCACACTTGATCAGGGTTAACCTGTTTACGTCACTGTCTTCCTCACCCTCATGCCGTTTGCCACTATGCGAATGTCTGCATTATATTCTCCCTCCTATTCGTGTCGGGACACGTGTATCACGGGAAGGTGTTTTATCCTGGGCAGTAGGTTATGCATGCCCACTTAGGGCTGGACAGTGTCATGGACCTCTACTGCACATTCTGACTTCTTGTGTCCAGATATCTACATGATTGGACATCATGTTGTCATACCTATTCTACTATTTACACAGGTTGGTTATCCCATGAGGGATATCCCAAAAATTGGACAAGACCAAAACAAGTCAGATACCGAAGATTTTTGTGGCTTTACAAAAATGTGAAGGGGGGTTTACTTGCAGGGGATACATGGTTTGCAATCCTGACACTGCCTAAGGTGACAATACCTACTACATATGCATATGGGTCACTGTGTGTAGCTGTGTCTGCAACGAACCAGTAGGCCAAGTACGGCTGGATTTGGTGGACGTTCTGGTATGGAGGTGGGTTGTGTGATGTGGAGGGTATGCTGGGTAGGCCATTATGCATCCAGGTATGTTGCATTTGTTATGGCCAGTTCCATCAGGACCCATCTGTGGGTATGTGATGGTGACATATCTATACATTTGTATCGCACATTTCCATATTCATATGTTTGTGGGATTGTGTTCTACACTATGGCCTATCTGCTTGTCTTGCAGCTGTTTCTACATGTGTTTGCGTTTTTTTCCACTTCACCCACTGCCCCCTCGTACACCTCCGGGTCACCTTTTCTGCATACGACACAGTATCGCCTTTGAGGATTTTACCATTACCCACCCACCCCTCACACGCAAATTCATCACACCCCATAGGTCACTACTTTGGTTGTTGGCCCATGACACAGCCAGAGTAACACATTGACTACCCTACATGTGTCAGATACCTTTATGGTTGTGTGGACTACCCTGCCATGTTTGCTTTCCACATGCTATACCTCAAGCACATAGGTACACGCCCATACTTCACTTTCATTACTTGATTGGTATACCCGGGTACTACCCATTTGACTGTGTCATATACAAGTTCGGATTATACCGCTGACTTCCAGATTTTGCCAGCCTGTTGTATTCATTGGTAGGATGGCACCTTTTCCTATGTCCAAGCTATTCCTTACACATGTCCAACTGTTGTGGACAATGCCTCCCCACAGTTGACGGTTGTGTTTCCACCTTTTCAATTGGCCACAGTGTGACATTTGCGGTGAACACAGCACATTTTACAGGCCGACACATACCCACGGTCAGTTCGGCAGATAGAACTTACAATTCTTGCCTATATCTAAGCTTATTCTTGTAGCATTTCGGTGTCTTATTCTGTTTCTCATGACATTTATGTAATATACGTACAGAGAAAAACTGTTTAATGCAACTATTACATGACGTCTATGGAATAATTATGTCCTATAATCTCTGGACATTTGCCATTTTTACAAGTTTGTGTCAGGACACATCTGCCCACAGAGGGACTGTCACTCGCAAAGTGGGACAGGTGGTAATCTTAGTCGACGGTACGGATCATACTGTTCCTTTCACCCTACATGTGTCCTTATTGTTGTAGTTGTTTATATGCTCCATCTGTTTCGTTTACATGCGTATTCTATTTCCTGTCACATTTGGTATGTGAAATACGGACATACCTTTTGTACGTGACTATTACATGCCTTGTGGAATATGATTCGGACATACGGTCACTACATATATCTACTTTTCTCCTTGTGTATTTTGTTATGGACACATCTGCACAGCTATGTACCCTCCTTTACATTATGGGTCAGCTGGTGACCCTCTCCATTGGGCTGGACGTACCTACTGGCGGCACGCTAACATATGATACGTTTCACTTCCACATGGTATAGCTATCAACACTACGTTGGACTACGGGCACACGGTTTTCATGTCATTTGTTCAAGGGTAGGTACCCGTTATTCCCTACTGTGCATTTGTGTTTGCTTCTTCATTTTCTGTTCGCAGGGACTATCTTGCATGTTTGCATATGTTTCAGTATCCACGGACACTGATAGGTGCGATTACTATTGCAGGCGGAATATAATATTCAGCAGTTTAGGTTGCTCATTGACAGCCGACATTGACACGCCTCCATGCACAACTTTGATATGCCCCATGCACTTGCGCACGTTTACTATGCACTTGGCTGTGGCGGCTGCGTGCCTTCATTAATATGCATATGGCAAGACTACTCCATATATACGCCGCACGGCCAGCGCAAGCCTTACACCGGCCTTGCGCCGAGCTTCATGAATCCCGGGGATAGTGCTTCTTGTGTCACTGCACATGTGCATCACAAAACAATAATATTTTGTCATAATTATAGAATGATGGGGAACTAATAGTCTATTTATGGGTACAAGCTTGACCATGGTAAATGGGAGCCTTCAAGTACCTTTGGACAAATCTTTAGTGTACTGTCAGATTTCTAATTTAATTTCTTAAATAACTGACATATGATTCCTTTACCACTGAGTCTTTGAGGACTCTAAAAGCAATGTGAAGACTTCAGCACTGAAGCCTTATGGGTAAGTATTAGTCTGGCAAAAAGCACTTAATTTAATTTAACACTGACAAGTTATATTTATTTTGGAATTAAAGTTATAAATATTCTATTAATGTGCAATACTTTTGTTATCGATTTTAATAAATTTAAATCATATCTCATGAATGCCCCTAATTTTTGCCCAAGAATGTTGCATCATAGCTTTTAACTTAATCAGGGACAGACCTCATCAGAATTAGGGATAAATCCATAAATTAATCAAGGAAACTTTTTTTTTTAATTTTTAGTACTATTAACTTGAGATAGTGACTTAATTTGCATTTCCTGAAGTAAAAGAAGTCTAGTTATTATCATTATTTACTTGCATATAATTCACAATCTTTTCTTCAAAGGTCATCAGTTTTACAAGGAATTAAGAGGGACAGAGCTAACGACTAGAGTTGAAATCAGCAATGTTCTTGAAAACTATGGATATCTGAGAAGTACTCAAGCTCAGTGACTGTTTGTTAGGATATGCCATCGTACTTCACGCAGGTTTGGTTGGAGCTGACTTATTTGGTATCTGTTAAGTGTTTTGCAAATTTCTTAATTGTTCTTATTAAGCTGGTTAAAGTATAAAAAAATTGAAGTTCTAATGTTGAGCATTACAAACTTAACATTAGTGAAAGGTGGCCACACACATCAGCAAGAGGGATACTACCCCCTGCACCCTGCATTACACAGATCTAATTGCCTTGCAGTCCTTTTGAAGGGAGTGAGGGGCCTGAGAGGCATTAAGCTGTCTGCACTCGTCTGAGTAGTTAAACTTCTGTGTTATAACTGCTGCAGTTATCATAGTACTAGTATGTAGCACAACAGCTGATCGAGATGTGTGTGTGTGTGTGTAGGCATGCCTGTGTAGATCTAGGCTGTGGTACTTTTTTCTTCATTTTTGCCAACCTGGATGTTTTGGGGGGCAATAGCAACAACAGTTTATCAGTTATGTATGTCCCAGTCAGTACACAGTGCTAGCATACTGAAATGTGCTGTACCTCCATTGTTATATCAAGGAGTGCAGCAATAGAAACTATACTTGCATACATATGTTATTTTTTTATATATCTGTTTGTGTTTATTTTTTTATACATCTGTTTTATGAAATACTGGGTTGGTTAAATAATTAAGTCTAAACCTAAACAGACTGCTGTGCATTTAAACATTAAAGAGAAATCAAGATTATAATTTCTTCACAGCGCCACACCCTGACACCCTCGCTGGTACCAATGAACTGCCGCATAAACTGTTACAGAGAACATGGGGTAAAAAGAAATATGCTGGGGACATAACAGGTCAACTTTGCTACAACTAAGCCCCAGCATTCACCCAACAAGCATCCATGTCTTTATTTAGTGACTTCAGTCCTCAGTGATTTGCTAGAAAACCACACATTTTATGATTATGTTTTTGCCCAGTAGTTTTGATGTGTTAGACATTCTGCAAAAATCCGGACAGTTGAGAGGTGCGGTATATACCTACATAGGCAAAAGCGAAAATACTATACATTTTTTTTCTGGTGTACAGGGTTATATTGTTGGCTTTGATCTGAACGTGTTTTAATGTTCATACATGTGGTTGGGTTAGGGGCATAGGTCTCAACGTTTTACTTCCAGAGGCAGGAATGTAGGCAGGGAATCTATGTAATTGCGTGCTCTTATTTCTGCTTATTTGAAAAATAGAAATGTTCACCCCCCCATTAACAGTTTTTGCATCACTTTCTCTGTAAAAACATGAAATAAATATTTTTTTCAATCTACGAGTCTCCTGTTGGAAGCATTAATTTGGACAGTTGTGGACATAGTATGGCTTAAAAAAAGCCATGGTTTCTTTAACTAATGTATAGAAAATAGTATTCGGTAGAGTACCAGCAGTATGCCTAGCTACACCCTTGTCCAGAAGAAGGTAGAATGGTCCCTAATTAGGGACAATTTTTAAATATTAGTACTGATGACAAAAAACTGACCCAATAATAATGCTTGGATTAGCATGAATTTTCTGATGTAAATTAAGTCCGTATTTTTAATGATGGAGGAAGATTTTGAACCAAAAGTAGGACATCCCTGAAAATCATGGGCAGCTAAGATATATGGGTGGAGGCAATAATCGTTTGTGTGTGTAACCACCAAAAGAAAATTGTGACTACAGTCCTGGCTTTCAATCTTTGGTTTGTTCCATAAGTACTTATAGGCTTATGGATGTAGCCAGGCATGCACTACATGCCTTACAAAATGAGTTTTGAATAATGGCATTTTGTTCAGCTTAAAGAAACCGAATACGCCATCCTTAAATATTTAATATGCATGTTTATTTCCCAGTGTGCAAATAGATATAACCACTACACTGAAAGACCAATTGGCATAATGGGTAAGGTGTTCTCTTCCCATGTGCAAAGTACAAGGTTTGATCCTCACTCCCAGTAAAAACTTCATGAATTGAAGAAATATTCTTTTTTGAGTGGAGACCTATGCCTAGCATACAGGGCACATCAGACCCTACTCTGATGGACCTCCTGCATATCCACAAAACAAACAGTACCAGAATTGCCATTCTAAAGATTTAAACCTTGCCTATGATATAAATAGGATATGCTGGAGACACAGGTATGTATTCCAGAGACTACCCTTTCGATGGAACAGGCTCCCCATCCATGTGAAGCAGAGTTCCTCCCTAACCCAAGTCAGGTGCAACTTGGACAATTGAATGTGGAGCAGGAAATTCAACCCTGATTTGGCACCTATGTCTCTAATGGACACAGGCGACCTGTAAATGGTTCATCTCCCAGGCCCCTGCTTCCAAAAGTTTCATCTCCGAAACTCCTGCTTACACTTATCAAGGGTATCAGAACTTGTCAGAGATTTGGGATGCATGGCTAGGCTTAAAAAGGCCCTTGTGGTCATTAGCCTAGTAAATAACTATGAACCCATGACAAACTTTTGTGGTTTTATTCTGATACTCCAAGAGTTTACACTTACCTCCCACACAGGTCTTCTACAGCTTCAGAGTGCAATATAGGAATAGGGATGAATAGGTCCCTCAGCACCCCCAACACACACACACACACACACACACACACACACACACACACACACACACACACACACACACACACACACACACACACACACACACACACACTTTCTTTTGGCTGCTCCCATTAGGGGCCATCACAGTGGATCATCTGTTTCCATTTCTTTCTGTCCTCTGCATCTTGGTCTGTCAAACCAGTCACCTGCATTTCTTCTCTCACCACATCTATAAACCTTATCTTAGGCCTTCCTGTTTTTCTCTTACTTGGCAGTTCCATCCTTAGCATCCTTCTCCCAATATACCCAGCATCCCTCTTCAGCACATGTCCAAATCAACGCAATCTTGCCTCTCCGGCTTTGTCTCCAAACTGTCTACCTGAGCTGACCCTCTAATATACTCATTTCTAATCCTGTCCATCCTTGTCACACCCAGTGCAAATCTTAACATCGTTAACTCTGCCATCTCCAGCTCTGACTCCTGTCTTTTCATCAGTGCCACCATCTCCAATCCATATAACATAGCTGGTCTCACTGGCATCTTGTAGACCTTTTATGTCACTCTTGCTGGTACTCGTCTGTCACATATCACTCCTGACACTCTTCCACACTTACTCCACCCTGCCTGCACTTTCTTCTTCAGCTCTCTTCCACACTCACCATTACTCTGAACTGTTGATCCCAAGTATTTAAACTCATCCATCTTCACCAGCTCTACTCCCTGCATCCTCACTATTCCTCTGTCCTCCCCCTCATTTACACACATATATTTTGTCTTAGTCTTGCTGACCTTCATTCCTCTCCTCTCTAGAGCATATCACCACCTCTCCAGGGTCTCCTCAATCTGTTCCCTACTCTCACTAGAAATCACAGTGTCATCCGCAAACATCATAGTCAGTAGGGACTCCTGCCTGATCTCCTCTGACAAACTGTCCATTACTATTGCAAATAAGAAAGGGCTCAGAGCTAATCCTTGATGTAATCTCACCGCCACCTTGAACACATCATCCATCACTCCTATGGCAGACCTCACCACTGTCACACTGCCCCTGTACATATCGTGTACCACTCTTGCATACTTGTCAGCCACTCCCGACTTCCACATACAATACCACAACTCTTCTTTAGGCACCCTGTCCCATGCTTTCTCTAAGTCCACAAAGGCACATTGCAGCTCCTTCTGACCTTCTCTATAATTCTCCATCAACTAACCAGACTGCACCACCCCCCTTTGCAAATTCCTGGATCCGCCACTGTATATACAATCAAGTTCACGTGCTGTGCATTTCACAATAGGTATGAAAATATGACCAAAACATGTGACATAAAATTTAGAATCAGATTTAGCAATTGGGACTGCCTCTGCTGAATGTTCAACCTTAGGAACATCAGGAATATCATCAGGAATGGAAGTAAAAGTTGACACGTTCTGCAACAGGAACATTGGATTTCTCTGAGATCTAGAGTCTGTATCACAGGAATAATGCTGTGATATCGATTCTGATACAGGAAGAAGATGTCTGTGATTTTTCCTGTACTCCACACCCTCAGATTCTATGAAGTAGGATCTTGGCTCGGTACATATACGTGTTACTTGACCAATCCAGTCAAAACCTTTTGCCGTTTGTATCCTCACTGTCTCTCCTTCTTTCAATGGATGAAGACATCTGCTTGATTTATCATAGCTGGACATCGAGAAAGAATACTTCCTGAATATTTGGGCTCTAATGGTTCTGTTGTTCTCAGCTTTAGGCCTCAGCAAACTGGAACTAATCAGCAGTGCTGCTCTGATTTGCCTGGATAGAAGTGTCTGAGCAGGTGAGCCAAGTATATCGTCACAAGGTATGTTTCTGAGATTGAGTAAATTCAAAAAGCAATAGTGGGTGTAAACAAAGAAAGGGAGGCTATAGAGTATATGATGTGACTATGATAGAACTTGTGCTCTTAGGTAACCCCATGCTTCAAAGAATAAAGCTGGAAATTATAAGAAGCTTCCACAATATTCCCACACCCAAGCATGTGCAATGAACTTCTGTGAGCAGCAGTTTATGGGCACAATGTGTAACTTGACTGATTCAGAAACATTTCTGCTCTGTGCCTTCATTTACTCAGTCATCATGCTCAGAGGCCTACATTTGTGTGATATAAATGCAAGTGTCCACAGAGAGCCTCATCATAGTAAGGAAGAAGCCATAGAGCTCTAAGAGCAGAACAGTTTCATCTGTTTTCAGCAACCAATACTGCACAAAGCTGATTTTCAACTTGCTTCAGGCTCATGCAAATTTTTCCTAACTAATAGTTGCAGATGCATGTAAATTATAGTATCTCAGTGGAAATACATGCACAACAGGAAGTAACCTGTGATGTTCCTAAAGAAGCATGTATACCACGATGTACCACAATGCACACAGTACAATGTAGGATGTGAAGAGGGAGACACTGTCAGAGCAGTTACCTGGTTGTTATTGTTTGAAGGTTATAGATGTTCTCATGTCTGTAATATTCACTCCAGTGGGGTATACAGAAAATGAGGTATACAGTAATATAGTGAGTGTACAGGAGCAATCCTTACTGGCATACTGACATAATGTATTTTTGTGCATGTAGCAGTACACCTGGAAAGGAGAAGCATGGGAAGGCCAACGTCTTTGCCAAGAGAAAAAATAGAGCAACTTATTGGATGCAGAGTGTGCAGTACTAATACAGGCCCTTCATCTCCTTGCCTGACAGCTCTACAGGCCAAAGCCTGCTGATCAGCCCCTCCTTGAACATGCTTGGCAGGATCCTGAGGATGACATCAAGGCTGTCGGTGGGCAGGACTGCAATTATGAGCAGGTCATTTGTAGTGCATCAGACATTAACCTTGCCTCTAAAAGATTGTCTCTCTGTCTTGTACAAGAGGGTAGAGTGATGGCAGGGGGACCATAAGTTGTGCTACCTTTGACAGAGACAGAGTTGTTTTTTGGCCTTTCTGACAGTGGGGGTGAGGGGTGAAGCAGAATCCTCACAGTTCCACAGTGTGGTGCTAGACCTTGGAGCTGAGCTGCAACATGTTGCAAGAGTATCCATTGGTGATGCCCCAGGTAGGTATTGAGTACGTGAATTTCACTATGATTTCATTACATTACTCCCTTACTCATTGCACATCTCACTAATGCTACATGTTTTGTGTACTCTAAGAACAACAGGGGGTACAACTTCTACAAGTATCTTTACAAGGTTAGGTATTATCCAGTACTGTTAGAACCATGTGAAGAAATATGCACTGGGACTAGGGAAGAGGTGATCAGTTATACTTATACTGTGTTTTTCCTTTGCTGTATTCACAGATGACTCTGTATCCAGCACCACCACTATGGAAATTTCACCCCCTGATGTCAGAGATTCATCAGACACTGATGATGAAGGTGGTGATGAACTAAAATGCTCAGGGAGTACAGTTTGTATGTTGGCACAGGGAGTATCCAGACCATATCCTCTACTCAGGCTATGGACACAGTTTTCATGCCTGTAAATACTCAAGAGAGATACACATACACACATACACACACATAAACTCCCCTCACAGGGAGGACAGGTTATTGCAGAAAATTTCAGTCAAGGAAATGTAACACACCCTATGAGCCAGACATCAATGTATGCTGCAAATCCCACATAGCTGTGAGTGCGAACACATAGGAGTGCGTACTGATGCAAACAAGAAGTATGCTCACCACCCTCCCCCTGAACCAGGTGTGTCAGAGGGATTTGGCCCAACATATGTGCAAGGCCATTGCTGAGGTAAAGGCTAATACCAAGCCAAAACAGACATTTTGATGTTAATATTAATAATATAGTGTGTGCAGGATGATCTCTGGGCATGCACATCCTGTGTATGCGACAGTTTTGGTAGACTCATCACACATTGGCACAAGCCATGTTTTCCAAAGCTTGCATGCTGAGTGACAGGCATTTTCCATGTAGCTTACCCATCCCAGCCTTCAGGGATTGTAGCCAACTTGGAGGTGCATGGCCCTGGTGACGGTCATGCACCACTAGAATGTTCACATCAAAATCCAGTGTGGAGGTGTCTATGGGCAAGACAGGGTATTCCCTGGGTTATGCCAGTCACAGTAGTGGCATGCCTGGTAACACATGATAGCTACAGTAATATAGGACACCAACATCTAGGCAGGACTGTCTTAATGTCCATGCAACTACTAGTTGAGGCAGCTCTTGTGAGCAGGAGTGCACACTGGTTGCACAACCACCTATCATGCATGACCTAGACCTGTCCACTAAATTTAGCCACTGTGCTGCAACTACTGCTGAACCTCTATACCAGCAGGCAAGCAAACACAGACTCACACACATACGCACACACTTGCACACGCACAAACACACACACAAACACACACACACACGCACACAGGTGCATGTGCACACACCACTACAATCCCCATTGTTGCGTACACTAAAACCACCACTAGCAGTTGCCTATCACATGACATTCCTCAATAATCTCCTACAGCCCCATATCTTACATAGCCTGCCGAAATACATTTTTAGTTTCTATAGCACTCTCTCATTTCCTTGGGGAAGATATTGCACACATGTGCTCCCACCCCCTTCTCTGCAAATAGTGATAACTGTGCACTGCCATTTGTGATTTGTTACTTGGGTTGCCTATGTCTGATGCACAGTGTGGCCAGCCTATAGGTGAGTAAGTATTGTCTGGTACTAGGTTTGCATATGCTACTTTACTGTACTGTATATGCTGTGCTATAGGCCAAAGCAGTGTAGAAGCTGCTGACTTTTTGCCAGTGTCACTGCATATTGCACCAGCCTGATCTTAGCATTTTCATCCTCTGCTGCACACTCCTCCACTTACTCCTCATCAGACTCTGCTTCTACTATATACTGTGCTGGGAGATGCTCCTCCTGCACTTGTTCTCCATGCTGTAACTGCCTCTTAATTGTCATGTTTCACAAGATTGCATACACTGAACAGATTTTGTACATGTACTACCATACTTCAAGGATCAACCAGATACATCCAGGCAGTGAAAACATGCCTTCAGCAGCCAAAATACATGCTCCACAATGACCTCTTTCATAATGCATAGTTGCATACTTGGTCTGTATCATTCTGTGGATTTTTTATGGGGTCATCATCCAGGATTCAAGGATATATCCAATGTCAATAGTAAGATTCCCCTGGGGTAATCACCCTTCAGATACCATTAATGAATGTCATTCATGTACCATATGTGTGAGTTTCAGTAACTGCTTAGGTGTCCTTAAAAAGCTTTACAGATGATACCCTGTGCATGACTGACCACCTGTCCATTGATGCAATGATACCCTTTATGGTTCACATACTTTCTTTGCAGATCACCAGGTGGAGTCTAGTTTCAATGTGGATGGAGTCTATGGCCCTCAGAATCTCAGGGAACTGGACTAAAAATAAGAATCCCTGCATGGTGTTTGCCATCTCCTTGTGGTACATGGACGCCTCATATATTCCCTGCATGTTAAAGTATGGCATTGTGAAACTGATGAAGTATTCTCAAGACAGATGTGTAAGAAACCCCCACTCTGTCACCTGTTGGAAACTGAAATGTCAACATATCTAGTATACATAAAGCCATACATTCCTTGGCATCCAGTAGGATGGGTAAGCCACAAATCCCACAGGACTCCAGATGACGTTGTCACAGGTCTACCAGGCCCTGCATGGTGCCCTGATCTATACAGTACTGACCAGTCCACACTGTCACTGTTGTGAAGTCCATGGAATGTTAAGCATGGTCAGGTGGCCAGTCCATACTGTCAGTGTTGTGAAGTCTGTGAAATGTTAAGCATGGTCAGATGACACAGTGCCTTTGAGGATGACTATGTGTACCACTGTAGCTTGTAGTGGCAATAATAACCTGTTGTATATAAAGTTAAATAATGTTTTGACAACCCTTAACATATTTTGGTGATTCCCCAGCAGAAACACAGGGATTTGGCTGAGGCCATTGCTAATAGTGTTAGAGTACCACTTTACGTTCCTTATGTTTCTGAATCACTCCTGTCATCTTGTTTTACTTCATTTGCATACACAGAGTCTCTCATTTTAATGCTGTTGTTCTTTAGCATCTGCTTTTAAGGACATTAGCACATAATGCAGGCTGCTCTGCTGCTCATCCCCCACTTCTGACATTCCCCCAGATTCATTATCCTTCTGTGCAGGACTAGCTTAGTCCTGCATGGAAGCGGCCATATAGGAGCAGGACGGCAGCACGCCATGCATATTAATGAAGGCGCGTTGCCTGAGCTCCTAATCTTATACGGACCATGTAAAAGTGCAGAGGGCATGTCTGAGATCAGAGCTCTCAGAATATACACACCCCTGCAATGAAAAACAGCAGAGTAGTAATAAAAGAATGAGCAAGACCACTCATAGAGTTTGCATACCCCCAGCAACTTCCCCCACGTGTGCAAGAGCAATAGTTAAAACAACAAATACAAAGATTTTTTTTTTTTTTTATGAAACAGATTAAATTTAACCGTAGGTGCGCGGGTTTGCCCATCACTTAGCTATGGTTAATGCAGCTTAAATGGCACAAGAGGATAAAAAGCAAGATATATGCAACTAAAACGGTACAGCAATAGTGTAGTGGGCAGAGCATTCGCCTTACATGCAGTCATTCCTGGTTCGAGTCCCACTCCAGTACATTCCATTTTCCATGTCAAATCACTTTAGGAACAATATTTGTAGTTACCTATTAAATAACATATATTTGTGAACTGGAGTATTGCATTAAATGCAGATGTGAGGTGTCATTGTCATAATGTTGCAAAGTCCACGGATAATCACAAGTGCCTCATATAGTATATGTACACAGGAATTAGGGATACAAATGGAAGGTAAAATGTGTAATGAATGATAACTCCATACAGTTTCCATATCCACCACCTTCCCAAGAACCATTAGACATTATTGTCTAAATTAGTGCGGTGGTAAGTGGGTATAAGCACTAGTAAGCAAGAGTAAACATATTTAAGCAGTAGTAAGTGTGAGTAAGCATATTTAAGCAGTAGTAAGCGCATTTAAGCCTGTTTGCGTGGGGGTAAGCAATGCACACACAGGTTAAGCAATATTGAAGCTAACACTCTGTAAGCATATTTAAACTGAGGTTAGCATTGCTTACCTTCACACAAACCCACACAAACCTGCTTACAATTGCTTAAAAGTGCTTTAATCCCTCTGTATGCAACAGCAGCTGTTCTGGCCAGAAACAGAATAAACAGCATTTGCAGGTCTTGAACCCAGGAACATGTACACTATAGTGACAGTAGTTAACCACTAAACCATCAGAGAAATACATACAATTGAGGAATCACCAAACAAATCCTCACTATAGGAAAATCAAACTGAACATGTGAAAGGAATCTATATACGGTCTTATGTTGTATAACCTACTACATAACATAAATATGTGAACTGGAGTACTGCAGTAAGCCCAGATGTGAGGTGTCATTGTAATAAAGTGTTGAAATGCCCTAATAAGCATAAGGACCCCATACAGTGTACGTACACATGAATCATGGATACCAAACACATATATAACATATAATGAATACTAAATCAATGCCAAAAAGCAAATATAATGCAAATTAAATATTAAGCAATGCTAAGCATTGCCCAGCCCAGCTTAGTAGGTGTAAACAATGTGTAGGCCAGCTAACTCAATTTGCCCATTGGTATACCCCTTTAAATAATGCCAACCTTAGGTAAGCAGGTTTGCCCATAGCTTAGCCTTTTCAAAACAGTCCAATCATGACAAAGTGTAGGAAATCGGCCTTATTTAAACCCAACAGGCAGGAATACATCTCATAACTGGTTGTAGCTTCCCCTTGTAGGCACTAAGTCTGGAATGGGAGAGGGTGTGCGTTTTTGGGTGCAGCACTGGGGCATCCAGGAGTAGAGTCATCGCAGGACTCCTTGTGAAAGACCATGACCAGAGACTGCTGCAGGGCCAGTACCAGGGTTCCCAATATAAAGCAGAAGCCTGGGAACATCTCGCCCATGACCTCACCAGTGCCACTGGCATGCCCCAAACTGGTGAGCAGGCAAGGCATCACTATGCCGACCTGAAGTGGCAAAAGGGGGATCTCTTGGATCAGTGGATCCAAGAGGCTAGGAGGACAGGGGAGGTCTCAGCTGTGTGTAAGTATCACTCCACT